>NC_048576.1:100235860-100270860 GCF_013265735.2 Oncorhynchus mykiss
AGATACATACATTCAGCTCTACTTCACTGGCACTAAAGAGGGAGGATCGTTATCAGATACAGACCCTGTGTAATATATAACAGGACAGGTCAACCAGACCCTGTGTAATATATACCAGGACAGGTCAACCAGACCCTGTGTAATATATAACAGGACAGGTCAACCAGACCCTGTGTAATATATAACAGGACAGGTCAACCAGACCCTGTGTAATATATACCAGGACAGGTCAACCAGACCCTGTGTAATATATAACAGGACAGGTCAACCAGACCCTGTGTAATATATAACAGGACAGATCAACCAGACCCTGTGTAATATATAACAGGACAGGTCAACCAGACCCTGTGTAATATATAACAGGACAGGTTAACCAGACCCTGTGTAATATATAACAGGACAGATCAACCAGACCCTGTGTAATATATAACAGGACAGATCAACCAGACCCTGTGTAATATATAACAGGACAGATCAACCAGACCCTGTGTAATATATAACAGGACAGGTCAGATACAGACCCTGTGTAATATATAACAGGACTGGTTAACCAGACCCTGTGTAATATATAACAGGACAGGTCAACCAGACCCTGTGTAATATATACCAGGACAGGTCAACCAGACCCTGTGTAATATATAACAGGACAGGTCAACCAGACCCTGTGTAATATATAACAGGACAGATCAACCAGACCCTGTGTAATATATAACAGGACAGGTCAACCAGACCCTGTGTAATATATACCAGGACAGATCAGATACAGACCCTGTGTAATATATAACAGGACAGGTCAACCAGACCCTGTGTAATATATAACAGGACAGGTCAACCAGACCCTGTGTAATATATAACAGGACAGATCAACCAGACCCTGTGTAATATATAACAGGACAGGTCAACCAGACCCTGTGTAATATATACCAGGACAGATCAGATACAGACCCTGTGTAACATATAACAGGACAGGTCAACCAGACCCTGTGTAATGTATAACAGGACAGGTCAACCAGACCCTGTGTAATATATACCAGGACATTACGCAGGGCTGGGTAGAACCAAGGGGCAGTAGTTTACACAGCTGCCTGTATATTTGATTCAATCAGTACAACACTATTAATTAATATCTTGCTGCAGTATGTTTTTAATCTAAATTCATTCTACATTTCATTCCCAGAAGCTTTTTTTTCTTCATTCTGGTTAGGTTGCGTCTGCCGATAAGAACATCTCATGGAGCCAAACCCGCATCGACCCCTAGTCCCTAGTCCCTTCGCCTTAAACCCTAGTTCCTAACCCCTACCCAGAGGCAAGTGTTTATTTTTAAAATATTTACTGTTCAACGTGGCCTTGGGGTTAGCGTGTCCACTCTGACATTGGAAGGTCGGGGGTTCGGTCCCCTGTCGAGTTATACCACAGACTGTAAAAATGGGACCTGATTCCTCTCTGCTCGACACACTGCTCGAATCAAGGAGATACAGTAGATTGGGAGTAAAGCTCTGAGATAGGCTAGTGTCCTGTCCAGGGGGTGTCCTGTACATCAAGCTGTCTCACTACAGAAACAGGAGATAGACTAGTGTCCTGTCCAGGGGGTGTCCTGTACATCAAGCTGTCTCACTACAGAAACAGGAGATAGACTACTGTCCTGTCCAGGGGGTGTCCTGTACATCAAGCTATCTCACTACAGAAACAGGAGATAGACTAGTGTCCTGTCCAGTGGGTGTCCTGTACATCAAGCTGTCTCACTACAGAAACAGGAGATAGACTAGTGTCCTGTCCAGGGGGTGTACTGGTACATCAAGCTGTCTCACTACAGAAACAGGAGATAGACTAGTGTCCTGTCCAGGGGGTGTACTGGTACATCAAGCTGTCTCACTACAGAAACAGGAGATAGACTAGTGTCCTGTCCAGGGGGTGTCCTGTACATCAAGCTGTCTCACTACAGAAACAGGAGATAGACTAGTGTCCTGTCCAGGGAGTGTCCTGTACATCAAGCTGTCTCACTACAGAAACAGGAGATAGACTAGTGTCCTGTCCAGGGGGTGTACTGGTACATCAAGCTGTCTCATCTACAGAAACAGGAGATAGACTAGTGTCCTGTCCAGGGGGTGTCCTGTACATCAAGCTGTCTCACTACAGAAACAGGAGATAGACTAGTGTCCTCTCCAGGGGGTGTCCTGTATATCAACCAGCCTCAATCTACATAAACAGCTGCCTACTTAATAAGAAATGTGGAAAACATTTCAGCTAGCCTATCACTGAGCAAGGAGGAGATTTTCGTCTATGTAGTGAAACTCATCACTTGTCAGAGGGGTGCTTGGTTGAATAAATAATGTACCTGAACACCTTACCGTTGTCCTTCATTTTCTTGCACTGATACCGACACTTTGTCTTCTCATGCTAGCAAGGATTTAGTGGATAGCTGCTGAGAAAAGTTTACCAGAGAGGAAGAGGCGAAGCAAGAGGATTTACTCCGCCCAAAAAAAATCTGTCCACGTGAGATAAGCCCTTTTTTTGTATGTAGGTCTATGAGACAGTTGTTGCATTACGTCAGGCTTATCACATCACATCAAACTTTATTTGTCACATGCCCCGAATGCAAGTGTAGACCTTACCGTGAAATGCTTCACTGACAAGCCCTTAACCAACAGTGTAGACTTTACTGACAAGCCCTTAACCAACAGTGTAGACCTTACCGTGAAATGCTGACTTACAAGCCCTTAACCAACAGTGTAGACCTTACCGTGAAATGCTGACTTACAAGCCCTTAACCAACAGTGTAGACCTCACAGTGAAATGCTTACTGACAAGCCCTTAACCAACAGTGTAGACCTTACCGTGAAATGCTGACTTACAAGCCCTTAACCAACAGTGTAGACCTTACCGTGAAATGCTGACTTACAAGCCCTTAACCAACAGTGTAGACCTCACAGTGAAATGCTTACTGACAAGCCCTTAACCAACAGTGTAGACCTTACCGTGAAATGCTTACTAACAAGCCCTTAACCAACAGTGTAGACCTCACAGTGAAATGCTTTACTGACAAGCCCTTAACCAACAGTGTAGACCTCACAGTGAAATGCTGACTTACAAGCCCTTAACCAACAGTGTAGACCTTACAGTGAAATGCTTTACTGACAAGCCCTTAACCAACAGTGTAGACCTTACAGTGAAATGCTTTACTTACAAGCCCTTAACCAGCAGTGTAGACCTTACAGTGAAATGCTTTACTGACAAGCCCTTAACCAACAGTGTAGACCTCACAGTGAAATGCTTTACTTACAAGCCCTTAACCAGCAGTGTAGACCTTACAGTGAAATGCTTTACTTACAAGCCCTTAACCAGCAGTGTAGACCTTACAGTGAAATGCTTTACTTACAAGCCCTTAACCAGCAGTGTAGACCTTACAGTGAAATGCTTTACTGACAAGCCCTTAACCAACAGTGTAGACCTCACAGTGAAATGCTTTACTTACAAGCCCTTAACCAACAGTGTAGACCTTACAGTGAAATGCTTTACAGACAAGCCCTTAACCAACAGTGTAGACCTCATAGTGAAATGCTTACTAACAAGCCCTTAACCAACAGTGTAGACCTCACAGTGAAATGCTTTACTGACAAGCCCTTAACCAACAGTGCAGTTCATGAAAATGTTTACCAAATAAGCGGGGTCAGTGTGGAGGTTATATACAGGGGGTACCGGTACAGAGTCAATGTGGAGACTATATACAGGGGGTACCGGTACCGAGTCAGTGTGGAGGTTATACACAGGGGGTACCAGTACTGAGTCAGTGTGGAGGTTATATACAGGGGGTACCGGTACTGAGTCAGTGTGGAGGTTATATACAGGGGGTACCAGTACCGAGTCAGTGTGGAGGTTATATACAGGAGGTACCAGTACTGAGTCAGTGTGGAGGTTATATACAGGGGGTACCGGTACTGAGTCAGTGTGGAGGTTATATACAGGGGGTACTGGTACGGGGTTAGTGTGGAGGTTATATACAGGGGGTACCGGTACTGAGTCAGTGTGCAGGTTATATACAGGGGGTACCGGTACTGAGTCAGTGTGGAGGTTATATACAGGGGGTACCAGTACCGAGTCAGTGTGGAGGCTATATACAGGGGGTACCGGTACTGAGTCAGTGTGGAGGTTATATACAGGGGGTACCGGTACTGAGTCAGTGTGGAGGTTATATACAGGGGGTACCGGTACTGAGTCAGTGTGGAGGTTATATACAGGGGGTACCGGTACTGAGTCAGTGTGGAGGTTATATACAGGGGGTACCGGTACTGAGTCAGTGTGGAGGTTATATACAGGGGGTACCAGTACCGAGTCAGTGTGGAGGCTATATACAGGGGGTACCGGTACTGAGTCAGTGTGGAGGCTATATACAGGGGGCACCGGTACGGGGTTAGTCGAGGTAATGTGTACATGTAGGTAGGGGTGAAGTGACTATGCATAGATAATAAACAGTTAGTAGCTGTTTCGTAATGTTTAGGCTGTTTCAAATGTACTGATATAAATGGATGCACGTGGCATTCCGGCAACTTTGAAAAAAACAACTTAGTTGTTGTGCCTGTTGTTCACACGCGAATCTGCCCTCATTGGCTAGGATGGTCCCACCTGATCTCGCCTTCAATCATTGAGGAGATGTATTTCCATTGTTAGAGCGGTCACTCGACTCTCTAGTCAATATAATAGATGATCTTTGGTTTTAGTTACTACCATTATGTGTTTGTCTTCACCTTAAGGTGAATACCACGACTAAGTATCTCTGGATGAGGGCTCTACCTTAAGGTGAATACCCTGATTAAGTCTCTCAGGATGAGGTCGCTACCTTAAGGTGTATACACTAAGTCTCTCTGGATGAGGGTGCTACCTTAAGGTGAATACCCTGACTAAGTCTGTCTGGATGAGGGCTCTACATTAAGGTGAATACCATTTTGGACTCTGTTGTACTGTTATATAGCTGGGATAAAACCATGTTCTGCGTGGAGGGAGACTCTCTTGTTGTTAAACCTGCTATAGTGGTATATAGCTGGGATAAAACCATGTTCTTGGTAGAGGGAGACTCTCTTGTTGTTAAACCTGTTGTAGTGGTATATAGCTGGGATTAAACCATGTTCTGGGTAGAGGGAGACTCTATTGTTGTTAAACCTGTTGTAGTGTGGCCTTGGGGTGAAGGGAGGCTCTCTTGTTGAAAACCTATTAATGTCTCCTTTTACTACCTCGTGTTCTACTGGTCTCCTTCCACTATCCACCTCTCCACCTTTGAGACGATTGGACCATTTTTAGCTACCCGTGCGTGTTCCTGCTGGGCTGATCAAAGTGCCTGTCTTTGAAAGCCAATCATCTGTGAGGAAAACGAATAACTCCATTCCGTGTTCTGCTCCTCGAACAGCGTCTAACCTCTGACCTGTGATCAGTGGCGCGTCACACTTTTCTCTGAACCACGGCAAGGTCGGAGTCTCCCTCTAAAATCTAATGTGTCTGCCAGACAGCCACTCACAAAGTAGTCCTATAGGCTATCGATCGCTGTCCCATGGTGTTGAAATTGCGACGTGTCTATGTGGCTGCATGCATATTGAATAATGATAGGCTATCTGTGGTGCCAGGGTTTGTACTGCACAGCTTTGCTTTAGCTAAAGGATAACTGTTTATGGGTACAACTATTTGGCCGTCAGTCTAACGCTTCACTAGGTTATACACAGAGTCACAATGCTGCCATTTATAGACTGCTGACTGGTGGCACCAATGGTAAATTACCTGTTCAGTAATTCAAACATTGCAGATCGTAACCTGAACTTGCATGACTGAGCCATCTTCACACTCTCTCCCAGCTTGGATAGAAAGGTGTTGTGCGTAAAACCAGTCTATTAATGCCAAATAACACAGTCAGTCCACCCTCAAAACACTACCTTGTGTATTATTATTATTTATGTAACGTTTTTAATTGAACCTTTATTTAACTAAGTCAGTTATTAAGAACAAATTGTTATTATAATGAGGGCCTACACATGTCACGCCCTGACCTTAGTTATCTTAGTTTTCTTTATTGTTTTTGGTTAGGTCAGGGTGTGACGAGGGTGGTTTGTGTAGGTTTTGTATTGTCTAGGGGGTTTTGTATTGTCTAGGGGTTTTGTATTGTCTAGGGGTGTTGTATTGTCTAGGGGTGTTGTATTGTCTAGGGGGTTTGTATTGTCTAGGGGGTTTGTATTGTCTAGGGGGTTTGTATTGTCTAGGGGGTTTGTATTGTCTAGGGGGTTTGTATTGTCTAGGGGTGTTGTATTGTCTAGGGGGTTTTGTATTGTCTAGGGGTGTTGTATTGTCTAGGGGGTTTTGTATTGTCTAGGGATGTTGTATTGTCTAGGGGTGTTGTATTGTCTAGGGGTGTTGTATTGTCTAGGGGTGTTGTATTGTCTAGGGGGTTTGTATTGTCTAGGGGTGTTGTATTGTCTAGGGGTGTTGTATTGTCTAGGGGGTTTGTATTGTCTAGGGGGTTTGTATTGTCTAGGGGTGTTGTATTGTCTAGGGGGTTTGTATTGTCTAGGGGGTTTGTATTGTCTAGGGGGTTTGTATTGTCTAGGGGTGTTGTATTGTCTAGGGGTGTTGTATTGTCTAGGGATGTTGTATTGTCTAGGGGGTTTGTATTGTCTAGGGGGTTTGTATTGTCTAGGGGGTTTGCATTGTCTAGGGGGTTAGTATTGTCTAGGGGGTTTGTATTGTCTAGGGGGTTTGTATTGTCTAGGGGGTTTGTATTGTCTAGGGGGTTTGCATTGTCTAGGGGGTTTGTATTGTCTAGGGGGTTTGTATTGTCTAGGGGGTTTGTATTGTCTAGGGGGTTTGTATTGTCTAGGGGGTTTGTATTGTCTAGGGGGTTTGTATTGTCTAGGGGGTTTTTATTGTCTAGGGGGTTTGTATTGTCTAGGGGGTTTGTATTGTCTAGGGGGTTTGTATTGTCTAGGGGGTTTGTATTGTCTAGGGGGTTTGTATTGTCTAGGGGGTTTGTATTGTCTAGGGATGTTGTATTGTCTAGGGGTGTTGTATTGTCTAGGGATGTTGTATTGTCTAGGGGTGTTGTATTGTCTAGGTGTTTTTGTATTGTCTAGGTGTTTTTGTATTGTCTAGGGATGTTGTATTGTCTAGGGGTGTTGTATTGTCTAGGTGTTTTTGTATTGTCTAGGGATGTTGTATTGTCTAGGGGTGTTGTATTGTCTAGGGGTGTTGTATTGTCTAGGTGTTTTTGTATTGTCTAGGGGTGTTGTATTGTCTAGGTGTTTTTGTATTGTCTAGGGGTGTTGTATTGTCTAGGGATGTTGTATTGTCTAGGGGTGTTGTATTGTCTAGGGGTGTTGTATTGTCTAGGTGTTTTTGTATTGTCTAGGGGTGTTGTATTGTCTAGGGATGTTGTATTGTCTAGGGGTGTTGTATTGTCTAGGTGTTTTTGTATTGTCTAGGGGTGTTGTATTGTCTAGGTGTTTTTGTATTGTCTAGGGGTGTTGTATTGTCTAGGGGTGTTGTATTGTCTAGGGGTTTTGTATTGTCTAGGGTTTTTGTATTGTCTAGGGGTGTTGTATTGTCTAGGGGTTTTTGTATTGTCTAGGTGTTTATATGTCTATGGTTGCCAAGATTGGTTCCCAATCAGAGGCAGCTGTTTATCGTCGTCTCTGATTGGGGACCATATTTAGGTAGCCATATTCCTTGGGTATTTGGTGGGTTATTGTCGATGTGTAGTTGCATGTCAGCACTCGTGACTTATAGCGTCACGTTCGTTTTTGTTGTTTTGTTAGTTTGTTTAGTGTTCTTTATGTAAATAAAGACTAATGTATTCTAATCACGCTGCGCCTTGGTCTCCTCGTTATGAAGAACGTGACAACACCGGCCAAACCCGGAAAACGCTGGGCCAATTGTGTGCCGCCCTGTGGGACTCCCAATCGCCCCCGGTTGTGATACAGCCTGGATTCTACTATTCATAGCTATGTTAGATAGATATTTAGCTGCTAATTTATTAACCTTTTATGAAAATGACATAAAATAGTCTTACAATGAATACGTTTACATGCACGTCTCTCTCTCTGACCTTTCACCTCTATCTGCTCCTACCTTTCACCACTATTCACTTCAATTCAACAAGGGGCTTTATTGGCATGGGAAACATATCTTAACATTGCCAAAGCAAGTGAGGTTGATAATATACAAAGTGAAATAAACAATCACAAATGAACAGTAAACATTACACTCATAGAAGTTCCAAAAAAGTAAAGACATTACACATGTCATATTATGTTTATATACAGTGTTTTAACAATGTGCAAATGGTTAAAGTACAACAATGGTGATTGTTCTTCACTGGTTGTCCTTTTCTCGTGGCAACAGGTCACAAATCTTGCTGCTGTGATGGCACACTGTGGAATTTCACCCAGTAGATATGGGTCAAATTCTTTGTCGATATTCTTCTTTGTGGATCTGTGTAATCTGAGTGAAATATGTGTCTCTAATATGGTCATACATGGGCAGGAGGTTAGGAAGTGCAGCTCAGTTTCCACCTCATTTTGTGGGCAGTGAGCACATAGCCTGTCTGATCTTGAGAGCCATGTCTGCCTACGGCGGCCTTTCTCAATAGCAAGGCTATGCTCGCTGAGTCTGTACATAGTCAAAGCTTTCCTTAAGTATGGGTCAGTCACAGTGGTCAGGTATTCTGCCACTGCGTACTCTCTGTTTAGGGTCAAATAGCATTCTAGTTTGCTCTGTTTTTTTGTTAATTCTTTCCAATGTGTCATGTAATAAATCTTTTCGTTTTTTCATGATTTGGTTGGGTCTAATTGTGTTGCTGTCCTGGGGCTCTGTGGGGTCTGTTTTTGTTCGTGAACAGAGCCCCAGGAGCAGCTTGCTTAGGGGACTCTTCTCCAGGTTCATCTCTCTGTAGGTGATGGCTTTGTTATGGAAGGTTTGGGAATAGCTTCTTTTTAAGGATATTCTGCATGCAGAGTCTCAATTTGGTGTTTGTCCCATTTTGTGAATTCTTGGTTCGTGAGCAGACCCCACACCTCACAACCAGAAAGGGAAATGGGTTCTATAACTGATTCAAGTATTTTTAGCCAGATCCTAATTGGTATGTTGAATTTTATGTTCCTTTTGATGGCATAGAATGCCCTTCTTGCCTTGTCTCTCAGATCGTTCACAGCTTTGTGGAAGTTACGTGTGGCGCTGATGTGTAGGCCAAGGTATATATAGTTTTTTGTGTGCTCTAGGGCAATGGTGTCTAGATGGAATTTGCATTTGTGGTCCTGGCAACTGGACCTTTTTTGGAGCACCATTTTTTTGGTCTTACTGAGATTTACTATCAGGGCCCAGGTCTGACAGAATCTGTGAAGAAGATCTAGGTGCTGCTGTTGGCCCTCCTTGGTTGGTGACAGAAGCACCAGATCATCGGCAACCAGTAGACATTTGACTTCAGATTCTAGAAGGATGAGGCCGGGTGCAACAGACTTTTCTAGTGCTCACGCCAATTCGCTGATATTTTTATGTTGAAGAGGGTGGGGCTTAAGCTGCATCCCTGTCTCACCCCACGGCCCAGTGGGAAGAAATGTGTGTTTTTTGCCTATTTTAACCGCACACTTGTTGTTTGTGTACATGGATTTTATAATGTCGTATATTTTACCCCCAACACCACTTTCCATCAGTTTGTATAGCAGACCCTCATGCCAAATTGAGTCGAAGGCTTTTTTGAAATCAAAGCATGAGAAGACTTTGCCTTTGTTTTGGTTTGTTTGGTTGTCAATTAGAGTGTGCAGGGTGAATACGTGGTCTGTCGTACAGTAATTCGGTAAAAAGCCAATTCGACATCTGCTCAGTACATTGTTTTCACTGAGGAAATGTACGAGTTCGCTGTTAATGATAATGCAGAGGATTTTCCCAAGGTTACTGTTGACACATATCCCACGGTAGTTATTGGAGTCAAATTTTTCTCCACTTTTGTGGATTGGGGTGATCAGTCCTTGGTTCCAAATATTGGAGAAGATGCCAGAGCTAATGATGATGTTATAAAGTTTTAGTATAGCCTATTGGAAGTTGTCTGTATATTTGATCACTTCATTGAGGATACCATCAACACCACAGGCCTTTTTGGGTTGGAGGGTTTTTATTTTTTCCTCTAGTTCATTCAAGGTAATTAGAGAATCCAGTGGATTCTGGAAGTCTTTAATAATCCAGTGGATTCTGGTAGTCTTTAATAATCCAGTGGGTTCTGGTAGTCTTTAATAATCCAGTGGATTCTGGTAGTCTTTAATAATCCAGTGGGTTCTGGTAGTCTTTAATAATCCAGTGGGTTCTGGTAGTCTTTAATAATCCAGTGGATTCTGGTAGTCTTTAATAATCCAGTGGGTTCTGGTAGTCTTTAATAATCCAGTGGGTTCTGGTAGTCTTTAATAATCCAGTGGATTCTGGTAGTCTTTAATAATCCAGTGGATTCTGGTAGTCTTTAATAATCCAGTTGGTTCTGGTAGTCTTTAATAATCCAGTGGATTCTGGTAGTCTTTAATAATCCACTGGATTCTGGTAGTCTTTAATAATCCAGTGGATTCTGGAAGTCTTTAATAATCCAGTGGATTCTGGAAGTCTTTAATAATCCACTGGATTCTGGTAGTCTTTAATAATCCACTGGATTCTGGTAGTCTTTAATAATCCAGTGGATTCTGGTAGTCTTTAATAATCCAGTGGATTCTGGTAGTCTTTAATAATCCAGTGGATTCTGGAAGTCTTTAATAATCCACTGGATTCTGGTAGTCTTTAATAATCCAGTGGATTCTGGTAGTCTTTAATAATCCAGTGGATTCTGGAAGTCTTTAATAATCCACTGGATTCTGGTAGTCTTTAATAATCCAGTGGATTCTGGTAGTCTTTAATGGTTGATTCTAAGATTTGTATTTGATCATGTATGTTTTTGCTGTTTGTTCTTTGTTATAGAGCTAAAAAGATTGGAGAAGTGGTTTATCCATCTACATTTTGGATAGATAATTCTTCATGTTTGTTTAGTGTTTTCCAATTTTCCCAGAAGTGGTTAGAGTCTATGGATTCTTCAATTACATTGAGCTGATTTCTGACATGCTGTTCCTTCTTATTACTGTAGTGTATTTCACCATAGTGAATGTGTTTTTGGTTGGACAGGTTTCTGACTTCTTTCTTAGATTTTTGCATTCTTCGTCAAACCATTTGTCATTGTTCATTTTCTTCAGTTTTCTATTGGACATTTTTTTAGATTTGATAGGGAAGCTGAGAGGTCAAATATACTGTTAAGATTTTCTACTGCCAAGTTTACACCTTCACTATTACAGTGGAACGTTTTGTCCAGGAAGTTATCTACAACGTATCCAATTGACAACCAGAGACATTCTTCAAAGGACTCGGTTGGGCAACACGGCCTTCCATCTACCACCAACCTACCGAAGCGCAGCGTGAACATTTATTGCATTTTCCTTTTCCAAATGGGCGGTAATTTAGAATGCATAAGATACTGTATTTATGATAGCACAGCTTCACCCTTTGTTCTTCAGTCTTCCCGCTCTTTCACTCAAACGCCCCTTTTCGTTTGTGTAACAAGCTGTCATATCTGTTCCGCCCGCTAGGGACGTTTTCCTTTATGACGTAATTTGTAATCAAGTTATGATTAATTATGTGTATGTGTAATTCTGTGTGATTAGTTAGGTATTTAGTAAATAAATAATTAAACCCAATTTTGTATTGCTGATTCAACTTGTTAGCCAGGGTTCGTGAAGATAACCAATAATTTACAACTTTCAGATGAGACTGAATTAAGGTGACGATTAATATTGACTGCTATTGAGGTAAAATATTACTAGGTCTTTAAGAGTTTATTCGGAAGATAACAGCTCTATAAATCTTATTTTGTGGTGCCCTGACTCTCTAGTTAATTACATTTACATGATTAGCTCAATCAGGTAATAGTAATTACAGAGAAAGGATTTTACAGAACAGCATGTCATATCACTTAATCCGGCATAGCCAAAGACACGACACTGTCTTCATTAAAGAATGGGGGTTAGTGGGGGTATATAGGTAGGACATTTTTCTCTGTTAAGATCATTTCCTTTTGAATTTCTAGCCAAATGTAAAATGTTCCTGTATTGTCTAATTTAATG
Source organism: Oncorhynchus mykiss (assembly GCF_013265735.2). NCBI lineage: Eukaryota > Metazoa > Chordata > Actinopteri > Salmoniformes > Salmonidae > Oncorhynchus > Oncorhynchus mykiss. The sequence continues at coordinate 100,248,016 of NC_048576.1, forward strand.
GAGTGAGTTAAGTGTGCTCTATATCAGATTAGCATAACCCCTGGGTCCCTTCCTGGTTTCACACCTGGTAGTTTGGTGGATGGGACTACCAGCTCTCTGTAACCTAGAGGGTAACCAGTCTCCTCTATACCAGGTGTCTTGTAGGATGACAATGTCTGTATTTCCGATTTATTTGATGAAGTCCAGGTTCCTGCTCTTTAGGCCAAAGGCAGATGACCTCAGGCCTTGGATATTCGAGGATGAGATAGTGAAGGCTTTGTGCTCCATAAAGTGTCCAATGTTGTTGGTCGTGTGGTTTGGCCTCTGATCAGTAAGTGTGAGCAGAGCCTGCTGAGCATCTGGTACATGTCATTGGCTCGGGCTAGTGTAAGAGTGGGGGTTGGGCCTGTTTGCTCACACACGGCCTGGGCATATGTGTGACTTCCATGTTGAGGCCCGCTTTTCGGGAGTGGGGGGCATGGGGTGGGCAGGAGGCGCATAGGTCTGATCTTAGGGGACCTAAATGGGGTGTGGGCATGGTTAACTTGGGGGTTGATGATTGGTGGTGGTGTGTATATGGCTGGTGGTTTTGTGGCCTGGATATAGGTCCTCTCAGCGTGGGTCCTCAAATTGTCGGTCCAGGGGAGTTTAGACACTGTGTGTATTATCATGTGGCTGGGTGAACCTAGTTGGTCCTCAGACAGAAGGTCTAGGGCGCGCTGGGTGTTTGGACACCAGAGTTTAGACACACTGTGTTTGGGAAAAAGTTGTTTTTCTTGTATAATTTCCCATTTTGAGTCCATATGGAGTACAATCTGTGTCTTGTGTTTGTCCTCAGTGGGTGTGGGGGGGGGGGGGGTTGTCAGAAGGGCTATCAGGGTGGCTGACAGGGGGGGTTCTCAGAGGGGGTGAGAGCCCCTGGGCTTGGGATTCTTCATTTGTCTGTTCTGCTGTGATGTCGAGGCTATGGTCAGGGTCTGGGGAGGACTGTTCTGCTGTGATGACGAGGCTATGGTCAGGGTCTGGGGTGGACTGTTCTGCTGTGATGTCGAGGCTATGGTCAGGGTCTGGGGTGGACTGTTCTGCTGTGATGTCGAGGCTATGGTCAGGGTCTGGGGTGAACTGTTCTGTTGTGATGTCGAGGCTATGGTCAGGGTCTGGGGTGGACTGTTCTGCTGTGGTATTGAGATTTTTGTCGGGAGCTGAGGTGGGCTTTTCTGCTGGCTTCTCTGTAGAGGTGGCCACCTCTCTAGTGGGCTGTTCTGCTGGCTTCTCTGTGGGGTATGCCACCTCTCTAGTAGGTTGTTCTCTGTCACACGCCACCCCCCTTAACCTCTCCTCCAGCAGTCTGATCCTCTCCTCTAGTGCTCTGTTCTTCTCCTGCTCTTGCTTTTTATATTGTTGAAGTTGTCTCCCCACAGTCCAGAGTGCAGATAGGTCTCTCTCCACCTCCGGCTCTCTGGGTCTGGTTAAGGGGGTGTTGTTGTGCTGGACTGTTGTCTGGGTCTGTGCTGACTGGAATCTAAACACCTGCTGTTCCAGCTCCACCTGCCTTACCTCCAGCTGAGTGAATTTATCCTTCATTTCAATGAGGGAGTAGTATTCTGTGCTGGGAGGTTGACTTTCCGCTTTGGGTTGCTCGTCCGTGAGGTTATATAATGAAGCGGTCTGGTCTGACTCATTCTCTCTGAAGGGAGAGCTTCTCCTGCTGAGCTAATTCTTTGATTAGGTGAACGTCTAGCTGAAAGTCTTTGGGGGTCGCCCTGTACCATTACTGTTCCAGACTTATAGAGATTTGCATTGTTGTTTGTGTACATGGATTTTATAATGTCGTATGTTTTACCCCCAACACCACTTTCCATCCGTTTGTATAGCAGACCCTCATGCCAGATTGAGTCGAAGGCTTTTTTGAAATCAAAGCATGAGAAGACTTTGCCTTTGTTTTGGTTTGTTTGGTTGTCAATTAGGGTGTGCAGGGTGAATACGTGGTCTGTCGTACAGTAATTCGGTAAAAAGCCAATTCGACATCTGCTCAGTACATTGTTTTCACTGAGGAAATGTACGAGTCCGCTGTTAATGATAATGCAGAGGATTTTCCCAAGGTTACTGTTGACGCATATCCCACGGTAGTTATTGGTGTCAAATTTTTCTCCACTTTTGTGGATTGGGGTGATCAGTCCTTGGTTCCAAATATTGGAGAAGATGCCAGAGCTAATGATGATGTTATAGAGTTTTAGTATAGCCTATTGGAAGTTGTCTGTATATTTGATCACTTCATTGAGGATACCATCAACACCACAAGCCTTTTTGGGTTGGAGGGTTTGTATTTTGTCCTGTAGTTCATTCAAGGTAATTAGAGAATCCAGTGGGTTCTGGTAGTCTTTAATAGTTGATTCTAAGATTTGTATTTGATCATGTATGTTTTTGCTGTTTGTTCTTTGTTATAGAGCCAAAAAGATTGGAGAAGTGGTTTATCCATACATCTCCATTTTGGATAGATAATTCTTCATGTTTGTTTAGTGTTTTCCAATTTTCCCAGAAGTGGTTAGAGTCTATGGATTCTTCAATTACATTGAGCTGATTTCTGACATGCTGTTCCTTCTTATTACTGTAGTGTATTTAGGGATTCACCATAGTGAATGTGTTTTTGGTTGGACAGGTTTCTCACTTCTTTCTTAGATTTTTGCATTCTTCGTCAAACCATTTGCCATTGTTCATTTTCTTCAGTTTTCTATTGGACATTTTTTAGATTTGATAGGGGAGCTGAGAGGTCAAATATACTGTTAAGATTTTCTACTGCCAAGTTTACACCTTCACTATTACAGTGGAACGTTTTGTCCAGGAAGTTATCTACAACGTATCCAATTGACAACCAGAGACATTCTTCAAAGGAGTCGGTTGGGCAACACAGCCTTCCATCTACCACCAACCTACCGAAGCGCAGCGTAAATATTTATTGCATTTTCCATTTCCAAATGGGCGGTAATTTAGAATGCATAAGATACTGTATTTACGATAGCACAGCTTCGGCCTTTGTTCCTCAGTCTTCCCGCTCCTTCACTCAAACCCAGTCCCTTTTCGTTTGTTTAACAAGCTGTCATATCTGTTCCGCCCGCTAGGGACGTTTTCCTTTATGACATAATTTGTAATCAAGTTATGATTAATTATGTGTATGTGTAATTCTGTGTGATTAGTTAGGTATTTAGTAAATAAATAATTAAACCCAATTTTGTATTGCTGATTCAACTTGTTAGCCAGGGTTCGTGAAGATAACCAATAATTTACAACCTTCAGATGAGACTGAATTAAGGTGACGATTAATATTGACTGCTATTGAGGTAAAATATTACTGGGTCTTTAAGAGTTTATTCGGAAGATAACAGCTCTATAAATATTATTTTGTGGTGCCCGACTCTCTAGTTAATTACATTTACATGATTAGCTCAATCAGGTAATAGTAATTACAGAGAAAGGATTTTACAGAACAGCAGTCAGTCATAGACAGTCATATCACTTAATCCGGCATAGCCAAAGACACGACACTGTCTTCATTAAAGAATGGGGGTTAGTGGGGGTATATAGGTAGGACATTTTTCTCTGTTAAGATAATTTCCTTTTGAATTTCTAGCCAAATGTAAAATGTTCCTGTTTTGATTAATTTAATGGAGTGAGTTAAGTCTGCTCTATATCAAATTAGCATAACCCCTGGGTCCCTTCCTGGTTTCACACCTGGTAGTTTGGTGGATGGGACTACCAGCTCTCTGTAACCTAGAGGGTAACCAGTCTCCTCTATACCAGGTTTCTTGTAGGATGACAATGTCTGTATTTCCGATTTATTTGATGAAGTCCAGGTTCCTGCTCTTTAGTCCAAAGGCAGATGACCTCAGGCCTTGGATATTCGAGGATGAGATAGTGAAGGCTTTGTGCTCCATAAAGTGTCCAATGTTGTTGGTTGTGTGGTATGGCCTCTGATCAGTAAGTGTGAGCAGAGCCTGCTGAGCATCTGGTACATGTCATTGGCTTGGGCTAGTGTAAGAGTGGGGGTTGGGCCTGTTTGCTCGCAGACGGCCTGGGCATATGTGTGACTTCCATGTTGAGGCCCGCTTTGCGGAAGTGGGGGGCATGGGGTGGGCAAGGGGGGCATAGGTCTGATCTTAGGGGACCTAAATGGGGTGTGGGCATGGTTAACTTGGGGGTTGATGATTGGTGGTGGTGTGTATATGGCTGGTGGTTTTGTGGCCTGGATGTAGGTCCTCTCAGCGTGGGTCCTCAAATTGTCGGTCCAGGGGAGTTTAGACACTGTGTGTATTATCATGTGGCTGGGTGAACCTAGTCGGTCCTCAGACAGAAGGTCTAGGGCTCTGGGTGTATTATCATGTGGCTGGGTGAACCTAGTTGGTCCTCAGACAGAAGGTCTAGGGCTCTGGGTGTATTATCATGTGGCTGGGTGAACCTAGTTGGTCCTCAGACAGAAGGTCTAGGGCGCGCTGGGTGTTTGGACACCAGAGTTTAGACACACTGTGTTTGGGAAAAAGTTGTTTTTCTTGTATAATTTCCCATTTGAGTCCATAAGGAGTACAATCTGTGTCTTGTGTTTGTCCTCAGTGGGTGTGTGGGGGTTGTCAGAAGGGCTATCAGGGTGGCTGGCAGGGGGGGTTCTCAGAGGGGGTGAGAGCCCCTGGGCTTGGGATTCTTCATTTGTCTGTTCTGCTGTGATGTCGAGGCTATGGTCAGGGTCTGGGGTGGACTGTTCTGCTGTGATGTCGAGGATATGGTCAGGGTCTGGGGTGGACTGTTCTGTTGTGATGTCGAGGCTATGGTCAGGGTCTGGGGTGGACTGTTCTGCTGTGGTATTGAGACTTACTTTTGTCGGGAGCTGAAGTGGGCTTTTCTGCTGGCTTCTCTGTAGGGGTGGCCACCTCTCTAGTGGGCTGTTCTGCTGGCTTCTCTGTGGGGTTGGCCACCTCTCTAGTAGGTTGTTCTCTGTCACACGCAATCCCCCTTAACCTCTCCTCCAGCAGTCTGATCCTCTCCTCTAGTGCTCTGTTCTTCTCCTGCTCTTGCTTTTTATATTGTTGAAGTTGTCTCCCCACAGTCCAGAGTGCAGATATGTCTCTCTCCACCTCCAGCTCTCCAGGTCTGGTTGAGGGGTGTTGTTGTGCTGGACTTTTGTCTGGGTCTGTGCTGACTGGAATGTAAACACCTGCTGTTCCAGCTCCACCTGTCTTCCCTCCAGCTGGGTGAATTTATCCCTCATTTCAATGAGGGAGTAGTACTCTGTGCTGGGAGGTTGACTTTCCGCTTTGGGTTGCTCGTCCGTGAGGTTATATAATGAAGCGGTCTGGTCTGACTCATTCTCTCTCAAGGGAGAGCTTCTCCTGCTGAGCTAATTCTTTGATTAGGTGAACGTCTAGCTGAAAGTCTTTGGGGGTCGCCCTGTACCATTACTGTTCCAGACTTATAGAGATTTGCATTAGCTGACTCCTCGTTGTCTAGAATCCTGAGTTTCCACCCCTCGTTAACACCCCCCCCCCCCCCCCCCCCCCCCTCTTAACAGAGGGTTAGTGGGTTAATATAACACTGTGCCATGCCAGAGGATGGTCTGTGTGGAAGATGAGGTTGCTGATGTTCCCATTTTTATAATAGTCAGCAAAAAGTGTCTCTTGATTTTCCATAAGGAGCTTAATTTTGTGATATTTTCTTGCCTTATCATTCTTTACATACACAGGGTACTGTGTATGTACCTCTGAGGCAGCTTCTAAGCCCTCTCCATTTGGTTGGAATAGACTGTGCGACTCTCCTGCCATTGTTGGGCTTAAGGGCTTTGACACCTCTCACTTGACAAGTCATCTCTAATTGAAGTTGTATCAGGCTTGGCAGCCTTCATTTAGCATTCAGTCCTTATTAAAACATGTATTTTTCTTCTTTGCTTTTGGAAATAAAATATGGTTTCAGACTAAACATTACTCACTCAGTTCCAGGTTGGATGGTGTTTTCAGGTTTCTGTTGTTTTCCCAGAGCATTTACTGTATATCATTGGAACGATAATCTTTGGTAGTTGTAAGCCTTCCAGGTGATTCTGTAATTCCGTGCAAAATCAGGTTGCATATTGATTTCAGTTTTGATTTGGAGTGAAGGTTATGTTGTAAAGGGTAGCATCCTGCTGCATGTGTTCCTGACAAACAATCCAATTTTAATTAACTCTAAATCTATCTCTTTTTAAGAACATGCTGAAAATAGCAGGAGTTCATCTGATCATGATCTCTCTCTCTCTCTCTCTCTCTCTCTCTCTCTGTCTCTCTCTCTCTCTCTCTCTCTCTCTCTCTCTCTCTCTCTCTCTCTCTCTCTCTCTCTCTCTCTCTCTCTCTCTCTCTCTCTCTCTCTCTCTCTCTCTCTCTCTCTCTCTCTCTGAACATTAGGTTTTTATTAACTCAACTTTATTTGAAGAATAGTTTTTTTTACACATCTGACATTTTCAAACACAACCGTCAAAGCTGAATAACAACCGTTCGTTAGTTACAACAGAATGAAGTCATTTCACCAACCCCTTCATTAGTTACAACAGAATGAAGTCATTTCACCAACCCCTTCATTAGTTACAACAGAATGAAGTCATTTCACCAACCCGTTCATTAGTTACACTAGAATGAAGTCATTTCACCAACCCCTTCATTAATTACAACAGAATGAAGTCATTTCACCAACCCGTTCGTTAGTTACAACAGAATGAAGTCATTTCACCAACCCGTTCATTATTTACAACAGAATGAAATCATTTCACCAACCCCTTCATTAGTTACAACAGAATGAAGTCATTTCACCAACCCCTTCATTAGTTACAACAGAATGAAGTCATTTCACCAACCCGTTCATTAGTTACAACAGAATGAAGTCATTTCACCAACCCGTTCGTTAGTTACAACAGAATGAAGTCATTTCACCAACCCGTTCGTTAGTTACAACAGAATGAAGTCATTTCACCAACCCCTTCATTAGTTAATATAGAATGAAGTCATTTCACCAACCCCTTCATTAGTTAAAACAGAATGAAGTCATTTCACCAACCCCTTCATTAGTTACAACAGAATGAAGTCATTTCACCAACCCGTTCGTTAGTTACAACAGAATGAAGTCATTTCACCAACCCGTTCGTTAGTTACACTAGAATGAAGTCATTTCACCAACCCGTTCATTAGTTACACTAGAATGAAGTCATTTCACCAACCCGTTCATTAGTTACAACAGAATGAAGTCATTTCACCAACCCCTTCATTAGTTACAACAGAATGAAGTCATTTCACCAACCCGTTCATTAGTTACAACAGAATGAAGTCATTTCACCAACCCGTTCATTATTTAAAACAGAATTATAACATTCCTGTGTGACATACTGAGTCCATACTGAGTCCATACTGTCTAGTCCAGCTAGTCTGATTTCTAACAGTGACCCATAGTACAGTATTGTAGCAAACCACTGCTAACCACCACTCCAATAAGGGCTACCTCTTTTAGGGAGTGGGGTAACACACCTAGGTTTACAGACTCTAACATATATATACATATATTCAGTATCTAAGGACTGACAACATGTGGTGGAAAATACATCATACTGGCTATACAACTGATTATATATATCTGTACATTGAAAGTTACAAATGTTGAAAATATTGCTGACATGCAAAACATTTTTGGGACGATATCCACAATGGACCAATGAAACACCAAAAGACTCAACAGCAAGGAAGAGGTCGGGGGAAAGGAGTGTATGAATCAGAAGAGGACGTTCTTCATTGTCTGGATGTTCTGTCTGAATGTGTGTATTGTGTCAGTGTTCTGTCTGAATGTGTGTATTGTATCAGTGTTATGTCTGAATGTGTGTATTGTGTCAGTGTTCTGTCTGAATGTGTGTATTGTGTCAGTGTTCTGTCTGAATGTGTGTATTGTGTCAGTGTTCTGTCTGAATGTGTGTATTGTGTCAGTGTTCTGTCTGAATGTGTGTATTGTGTCAGTGTTCTGTCTGAATGTGTGTATTGTGTCAGTGTTCTGTCTGAATGTGTGTATTGTGTCAGTGTTCTGTCTGAATGTGTGTATTGTGTCAGTGTTCTGTCTGAATGTGTGTATTGTGTCAGTGTTCTGTCTGAATGTGTGTATTGTGTCAGTGTTCTGTCTGAATGTGTGTATTGTATCAATGTTCAGTCTGAATTTAAAGTACCTTTCTAAAAAAACAAGAAAACTTTACAGCAAAAACAGACCCAGGAAAATATAGGATAAAAAAAGACAATCAAAATAATATAATATTTGAAGCTAATTACCCTTAAAATGAATATTTCACCCAAAACCTTGTGTTTTTTTTGCATTTTGCATCATATGATGCTGTGTTTTGCTGGGCTACGCTGAGGAGAAAGCCAGACTGAGGAGAGAGCCAGACTGAGGAGAAAGCCAGACTGAGGAGAGAGCCAGACTGAGTAGAAAGCCAGACTGAGGAGAAAGCCAGACTGAGGAGAAAGCCAGACTGAGGAGGCAAGGTGTAGTTTCTTGTAGTTGAGGTGTAGTTTCTTGTAGGGGAGGTGTAGTTTCTTGTAGGGGAGGTGTAGTTTCTTGTAGGGGAGGTGTAGTTTCTTGTAGGCGAGGTGTAGTTTCTTGTAGGTGAGGTGTAGTTTATTGTAGGTGAGGTGTAGTTTATTGTCGGCGAGGTGTAGTTTCTTGTAGGTGAGGTGTAGTTTATTGTCGGCGAGGTGTAGTTTCTTGTAGGGGAGGTGTAGTTTCTTGTAGGTGAGGTGTAGTTTCTTGTAGGGGAGGTATAGTTTCTTGTAGGGGAGGTGTAGTTTCTTGTAGGGGAGGTGTAGTTTCTTGTAGGGGAGGTGTAGTTTCTTGTAGGGGAGGTATAGTTTCTTGTAGGGGAGGTGTCGTTTCTTGTAGGGGAGGTGTAGTTTCTTGTAGGGGAGGTGTAGTTTCTTGTAGGGGAGGTGTAGTTTCTTGTAGGTGAGGTATAGTTTCTTGTAGGGGAGGTGTCGTTTCTTGTAGGGGAGGTGTAGTTTCTTGTAGGTGAGGTGTAGTTTCTTGTAGGGGAGGTGTAGTTTCTTGTAGGTGAGGTGTAGTTTCTTGTAGGGGAGGTATAGTTTCTTGTAGGGGAGGTGTAGTTTCTTGTAGGGGAGGTGTAGTTTCTTGTAGGGGAGGTGTAGTTTCTTGTAGGGGAGGTATAGTTTCTTGTAGGGGAGGTGTCGTTTCTTGTAGGGGAGGTGTAGTTTCTTGTAGGGGAGGTGTAGTTTCTTGTAGGGGAGGTGTAGTTTCTTGTAGGTGAGGTATAGTTTCTTGTAGGGGAGGTGTCGTTTCTTGTAGGGGAGGTGTAGTTTCTTGTAGGTGAGGTGTAGTTTCTTGTAGGGGAGGTGTAGTTTCTTGTAGGTGAGGTGTAGTTTCTTGTAGGTGAGGTGTAGTTTGACTGGGAGCCAGTTAAGGTGGTGCAGGCAAGGGTGTTTCCTTCCTGACCACATCAAGACATCTACACTTAAAGGGGAAATCTGCTGTTCAAACATCAATGTGTTCACACCACCACTAAAAGTGTCTAGAAGATGGATGTAGCAATCACAGATTGTCCCCCTTTAACTGTGTGATCTTTTCCCGGTTAACACTCCTCCCCTCCAGGTACACCTTGTGGCTTAACCAATCAAATGGATATGTCAAGACAAGAGAGAGGACCGAGTTGAATTGCATCAAGGATGCAGGTCGACGTTTATTGTCATGAGTCTTGTCCTGGAGGCAGAACGGAGTGATTTTTCCCATAGATAGGCCAGCTGCAAAGTCAAAATTGTAAAAATTCAATAAAACATGTTTTTCTCCCTCCATCCTCCTGCTTCTCTCGCTCCCTCTCTTTCCTCCTCCCTCTCTCTCCTCCTCCCTCTCTTTCCTCCTCCCTCTCTTTCCTCTTCCCTCTCTCTCCTCCTCCCTCTCTCTCCTCCTCCCTCTCTTTCCTCTTCCCTCTCTCTCCTCCTCCCTCTCTCTCCTCCTCCCTCTCTCTCCTCCTCCCTCTCTCTCCTCCTCCCTCTCTTTCCTCCTCCCTCTCTCTCCTCCTCCCTCTCTTTCCTCTTCCCTCTCTCTCCTCCTCCCTCTCTCTCCTCCTCCCTCTCTCTCCTCCTCCCTCTCTTTCCTCCTCTCTCTCTCTCCTCCTCCCTCTCTTTCCTCTTCCCTCTCTCTCCTCCTCCCTCTCTCTCCTCCTCCCTCTCTTTCCTCCTCCCTCTCTCTCCTCCTCCCTCTCTCTCCTCCTCCTGCTTCTCTCGCTCCCTCTCTCTCCCCCTCCCTCCATGTCTCATAATTTCAGTTCCTGTCTCTGTGTAGTGATGGTTCTGCAGGCCAGCAGGAAGCCTCCTCCCTCTCTCTCCTCCTCCCTCTCTCTCCTCCTCCTGCTTCTCTCGCTCCTTCTCTCTCCCCCTCCCTCCATGTCGCATAAGTTCAGTTCCTGTCTCTGTGTAGTGATGGTTCTGCAGGCCAGCAGGAAGCCTCCTCCCTCTCTCTCCTCCTCTCTCTCCCCCTCCCTCCATGTCTCATAATTTCAGTTCCTGTCTCTGTGTAGTGATGGTTCTGCAGGCCAGCAGGAAGCCTCCTCCCTCTCTCTCCTCCTCTCTCTCCCCCTCCCTCCATGTCTCATAATTTCAGTTCCTGTCTCTGTGTAGTGATGGTTCTGCAGGCCAGCAGGAAGCCAGCAGAGGTGAATAGCTGTGTTCCACTAGAGATCCAGGACAGGACCAGAGACCAGCCAAACAGGATCTGGACCCCCTCCATATTGACCCCCATCTGCTCAGCCAGACACAGAGCCTCCTGGAAGACTGCAGCAGAGTAGGCCATGTACACACTCACCCCTGTTAGTGAGGACAGAGCTGGAGGGAGGGAGGGAGGGAGGGAGGGAGGGAGGGAGGGAGGGAGGGAGGGAGGGAGGGAGGGAGGGAGGGAGGGAGGGAGGGAGGGAGGGAGGGAGGGAAATGGGGAAAAGGAGTGTGTTTACTGAAACGGTGTGTTTACTGATAAAATACCAAATGACAGGGACATACTGACCACTAGGGAGATACAGGGACATACTGACCACTAGGGAGACACAGGGACATACTGACCACTAGGGAGACACAGGGACATACTGACCACTAGGGAGACACAGGGACATCCTGACCACTAGGGAGCCACAGGGACAAACTGACCACTAGGGAGACACAGGGACATACTGACCACTAGGGAGGGACACATCCTGACCACTAGGGAGACACATACTGACCACTAGGGAGACACAGGGACAAACTGACCACTAGGGAGACACAGGGACATACTGACCACTAGGGAGACACACACTGAGTGTAGAGGTGGCAGGTAGCCTAGTGGTTAGAGTGTAGAGGCGTCAGGTAGCCTAGTGGTTAGAGTGTTGGGCGTCAGGTAGCCTAGTGGTTAGAGTATAGAGGCGGCAGGTAGCCTAGTGGTTAGAGTGTAGAGGCGTCAGGTAGCCTAGTGGTTAGAGTGTAGAGGCGGCAGTTAGCCTAGTGGTTAGAGTGTAGAGGCGGCAGGTAGCCTAGTGGTTAGAGTGTAGAGGCGGCAGGTAGCCTAGTGGTTAGAGTGTTGGGCGTCAGGTAGCCTAGTGGTTAGAGTGTTGGGCGTCAGGTAGCCTAGTGGTTAGAGTGTTGGGCGTCAGGTAGCCTAGTGGTTAGAGTGTTGGGCGTCAGGTAGCCTAGTGGTTAGAGTGTTGGGCGTCAGGTAGCCTAGTGGTTAGAGTGTAGGGCGTCAGGTAGCCTAGTGGTTAGAGTGTTGGGCGTCAGGTAGCCTAGTGGTTAGAGTGTAGGGCGTCAGGTAGCCTAGTGGTTAGAGTGTTGGGCGTCAGGTAGCCTAGTGGTTAGAGTGTGGGGCGTCAGGTAGCCTAGTGGTTAGAGTGTTGGGCATCAGATAGCCTAGTGGTTAGAGTGTAGAGGTGGCAGGGTAGCCTAGTGGTTAGAGTGTAGAGGTGGCAGGTAGCCTAGTGGTTAGAGTGTTGGGCGTCAGGTAGCCTAGTGGTTAGAGTGTTGGGCGTCAGGTAGCCTAGTGGTTAGAGTGTAGAGGCGTCAGGTAGCCTAGTGGTTAGAGTGTTGGGCATCAGATAGCCTAGTGGTTAGAGTGTAGAGGTGGCAGGGTAGCCTAGTGGTTAGAGTGTAGAGGCGGCAGGTAGCCTAGTGGTTAGAGTGTTGGGCGTCAGGTAGCCTAGTGGTTAGAGTGTTGGGCGTCAGGTAGCCTAGTGGTTAGAGTGTAGAGGCGTCAGGTAGCCTAGTGGTTAGAGTGTTGGGCGTCAGGTAGCCTAGTGGTTAGAGTGTTGGGCGTCAGGTAGCCTAGTGGTTAGAGTGTGGAGGTGGTAGGTAGCCTAGTGGTTAGAGTGTTGGGCCACTAACTGAAAGGTTGTTAGATCAAATCCCCGAGCTGACGAGGTAACAATCTGCCGTTAAATAAAGATACAATAAATACCTGTAGTCTAAGTCTTGTGAGATCCATAGATTAGGACCAAATCAATGCATTTTAATTGACTGTTGTCCTCATATGAACTGTAACTCCGTTCTTGAAATGATTACATTTATATTTCTGTTCAGGGTACTTTGAATATAAATGAGAGTGGAAAGTGGTCGGTATATAAACTGTCGTGGTGGAGCTTGTATAGGGTGTAGGGTATAGGGTGTAGGGTATAGGGTGTAGGGTGTAGGGTATAGGGTATAGGGTATAGGGTGTAGGGTATGGGGTGTAGGGTATAGGGTATAGGGTGTAGGGTATGGGGTGTAGGGTATAGGGTATAGGGTATAGGGTGTAGGGTATAGGGTATAGGGTGTAGGGTGTAGGGTATAGGGTATAGGGTATAGGGTGTAGGGTATAGGGTGTAGGGTATAGGCTGTAGGGTATAGGGTGTAGGGTATAGGGTGTAGGGTATAGGGTATAGGGTGTAGGGTATAGGGTATAGGATGTAGGGTATAAGGTGTAGGGTATAAGGTGTAGGGTATAGGGTATAGGGTGTAGGGTATAGGGTATAGGATGTAGGGTATAAGGTGTAGGGTATAAGGTGTAGGGTATAGGGTATAGGGTATAGGGTATAGGGTGTAGGGTGTAGGGTATAAGGTGTAGGGTATAGGGTGTAGGGTATAGGGTGTACGGTATAGGGTGTAGGGTATAGGGTATAGGGTGTAGGGTATAAGGTATATAGGGTATAAGGTGTAGGGTATAAGGTGTAGGGTGTAGTGTATAGGGTATATAGGGTATAAGGTATAGGGTATAGGGTATAAGGTGTAGGGTATAAGGTATAGGGTATAAGGTATAGGGTATAGGGTGTAGGGTATAAGGCATAGGGTATAAGGTGTAGGGTATAGGGTGTAGGGTATAAGGTGTAGGGCATAAGGCATAGGGTATAAGGTGTAGGGTATAGGGTGTAGGGTATAGGGTATAGGGTATATAGGGTATAAAGTATCTTGTATAGGTATAGGGCGTAGGGTATAAGGTAAAGGGTATAAAGTATATTGTATAGGGTATAGGGTTCAGAGTGTAGGGTATAGGTTGTAGGGTATAAGGTATAGGGTATAAAGTATATTGTATAGGGTATAGGGTTCAGAGTGTAGGGTATAGGTTGTAGGGTATAAGGTATAGGGTATAAAGTATCTTGTATAAGGTAAAATGTATAAGGTATAGGGTGTAGAGTGTAGGGTATAGGTTGTAGGGTATAAGGTATAGGGTATAAAGTATCTTGTATAAGGTATAGGGTGTAGAGTGTAGGGTATAGGGTATAAGATATCTTGTATAGGGTATAGGGTGTAGGGTATAAGGTGCTTACCTCCCAGTAGTAACAGTACACCAGTCATCAGCAGTAGTAGGTAAGCTCTGGCCAGCAGGCCGATGAACCCCATCAGTCCCCCGACAACCATGATGATCATGCTGAGAGGAAGCAACACCATGAATGTCCCGTGCATATCTGAGAGAGGGAGAGGGGAGGGAGAGAGCGAATACATAAATATGCTATAATGCACTCTCTTGAGAGAGAGAGAGAGAGAGAGGGAGAGAGAGAGCGTGAGAGAGAGAGTGAGAGAGAGAGCGTGAGAGAGAGAGTGAGAGAGAGAGCGTGAGAGAGAGAGTGAGAGAGAGGGAGAGAGCGTGAGAGAGAGAGAGCGTGAGAGAGGGAGCGTGAGAGAGGGAGAGAGAGAGAGAGGGAGAGAGAGAGAGAGAGAGAGAGAGAGAGAGAGAGAGAGAGAGAGAGAGAGAGAGAAGGAAGTGATTCCCGCACCTTCCATAACAAAGCCATTACCTACAGAGAGGTGAACCTGGAGAAGAGTCCCCGAAGCAAGCTGGTCATGGGGCTCTGTTCACAAACACAAACACACCCCACAGAGCCCCAGGACAACAATTGGACCCAACCAAATCATGAGAAAACAAAAAGATAATTACTTGACACATTGGAAAGAATTAACAAAAAAACAAAGCAAACTAGAATGCTATTTGGCCCTAAACAGAGAGTTGGAAAACAAACTCAATTTTGATAAACTCCCATATCTACTGGGTGAAACACCATAGTGTGCCATCACAGCAGCAATATTTGTGACCTGTTGCCACGAGAAAAGGGCAACCAGTGAAGAACAAACACCATTGTATATACAACCCATATTTATGTTTATTTATTTTCCCTTTATACTTTAACCATTTGTACATCGTTACAACACTGTTATATATACATTATGACATTTATAATGTCTTTATTATTTTGGAACTTCTGTGAGTGTTTACTGTACATTTATATTATTTATTTCACTTTTGTTTATTGTCTACTTCACTTGCTTTGGCAATGTAAACATACGTTTCCCATGCCAATAAATCCCGTAATTCAATTCGAGAGAGCTGATCCTGGGGCTCTGTTCACAAACACGAACACACCCCACGGAGCCCCAGGACAGCAGCACAAATAGACCCAACCAAATCATGAGAAAACAAAAAGATAATTACTTGACAAATTGGAAAGAATTTACCAAAAAAACAGAGCAAACTAGAATGCTATTTGGCCCTACACAGAGAGTACACAGCAGCAGCATACCTGACCACTGTGACTGACCCAAAATGAAGGAAAGCTTTGACTATGTACAGACTCAGTGAGCATAGCCTTGCTATTGAGAAAGGCAGACATGGCTCTGAAGAGAAGACAGGCTATGTGCTCACTGCCCACAAAATGAGGTGGAAACTGAGCTGCACTTCCTAACCTCCTACCACATGTATGAAAACTTTAGAGACACATTATTGAAGGGAGACTTGATGACACACAGGCTGAATAGAATCCTACATAGAAGGAAAGAATCTCCTCCTTCCTGTCTGTCTGTCTGTCTGTCTGTCTGTCTGTCTGTCTGTCTGTCTGTCTGTCTGTCTGTCTGTCTGTCTGTCTGTCTGTCTGTCTGTCTGTCTGTCTGTCTATCCCCATGGGGTTTACACACACACACACACACACACACACACACACACACCAAGGTACAGCAGGGATGCTTATCTGTCCCAGTACCGTGGGATCTAATCTCATCTAGAAACCTGGGTTTGTGTTGCTGTACAGGTGGTTATGTTTGTTTGATTAGATACTAATTAATTCTACAGTACCTGTTTGTGTTTATATAGAATGGTTCTGTAATGATCTTTCCTCAATCTCAAAGGTTCTACAAATAACCTTTTTGAAGAATACTACAGGGTTAGCAACATCGGGTTGTTAATATACCATAGGTGTTGTTATTGAGAGGGTGAACCAGGTGTACTGGAACAGCTGAGGGGCCCTGAAGTAGTGATGTTACGGCTGAGGGGCCCTGAAGCAGTGATGTTACGGCTGAGGGGCCCTAAAGTGGTGATGTTACGGCTGAGGGGCCCTGAAGCAGTGATGTTACGGCTGAGGGGCCCTGAAGCAGTGATGTTACGGCTGAGGGGCCCTAAAGTGGTGATGTTACGGCTGAGGGGCCCTAAAGTGGTGATGTTACGGCTGAGGGGCCCTGAAGTAGTGATGTTACGGCTGAGGGGCCCTGAAGTAGTGATGTTACGGCTGAGGTGATGTTACGGCTGAGGGGCCCTAAAGTGGTGATGTTACGGCTGAGGGGCCCTGAAGTAGTGATGTTACGGCTGAGGGGCCCTGAAGCAGTGATGTTACGGCTGAGGGGCCCTAAAGTGGTGATGTTACGGCTGAGGGGCCCTGAAGCAGTGATGTTACGTGTTAAATACTGCAGTTCCCCGAGGCATGCGTTGAAATCTCCAAGCAGCTAACTTCAAAAGCAGTGTTCCGATGCGTGTATCACTTTATCACAATTACGTCGCCAGTGACGTCCGAAGCTTCGTTTGAGCACGTGCTTTTTCAAACCGTGTGTTGCAACAACAACAAAAAATGCGGAAATCGTTGATTTTGCGAGATCCCATTGATTTCCTACAGGTTCCGGTGCTTTCTTTGATGACGCTGCTTTCAAACATCGACCTTTTACTGGTTATCGTACTCATACACCTAGTTAGGATTTTGCACATGTAATTACACCTGACTGGTAGCTTAGCAGGTAGAGCAGGTAACCGTGGAACATTCAAGAACGTTCGGGTGTGAGGTTGAATCCCATTGAAGGGACACTATTTAGAAAATAGTTTTAAAATAGTTATGTGAAACTACACTGAACTGTTCAAATCATGTGTTGTATTTAGTATGAGCTTCTGTCTTAATAATCAGCCTAAATATTGTGTTGTGTTTAGTATAAATTTCTGTCTTAATAATCAGCCTAAATAATGTGTTGTGTTTAGTATAAGCTTCAGTCTAAATCAGCCTGAATAATGTGTTGTATTTAGTATAAGCTT
Organism: Oncorhynchus mykiss; assembly: GCF_013265735.2. Lineage (NCBI taxonomy): Eukaryota > Metazoa > Chordata > Actinopteri > Salmoniformes > Salmonidae > Oncorhynchus > Oncorhynchus mykiss. The sequence continues at coordinate 100,264,819 of NC_048576.1, forward strand.
CAGTCTAAATCAGCCTGAATAATGTGTTGTATTTAGTATAAGCTTCAGTCTAAATCAGCCTGAATAATGTGTTGTATTTAGTATAGTATAAGCTTCTGTCTTTATAATCAGTCTAAATATTGTGTTGTATTTAGTATAGTATAAGCTTCTGTCTAAATAATCAGCCTGAATAATGTATTGTATTTAGTATAAGCTTCTGTCTAAATAATCAACCTAAATGATGTGTTGTGTTTAGTATAAGCTTCTGTCTTAATAATCAGCCTGAATAATGTATTGTATTTAGTATAAATTTCTGTCTTAATAATCAGCCTAAATAATGTGTTGTATTTAGTATAAGCTCCAGTCTAACAGTTTTGAACCATCGCTAGGACCCATTTCTCAACACTTAGATCACTTTTTCATAACTCTTTGCACAACAGCAGTCTATGTGGACTAAAACTGCGGATCATTTTTTCATTGTTTTGGCACAAAATGCATTCAATGACTACATCTTTCAAATGTCGTGAATTATTTTTTTCACTCAGACACGACCACCACCCAAAACTCTATGCACCTACGGGCCAATTTGCACCTGTTGACGTACTCTTTTCAAAACCGTTCCAAACCCAACATAATAAGGCAGCAATTTGCAACGTTTCTACTTTAATGTCGTAGTGAAATATATTCCACATCTAAAAAATGAAATACTATCAAAACAATTAGACCAACCACATCTGACTCCCATTGTAGCTGAACACCTACCCAGGTGTTAGTCTTTCAATGTCATTACCATCTATACAAAAGGGGACATCTTAGGAATAATGATGTACTGTAATGTAAACATGGACCCAGCCAGAGATAGAGAAGTGGCTGACCGAGGAAGAAGAGTGGCTGGGAGAGGAAGAGGAGTACGCATACGTGGTGGAAGAAGACTGAGAGGAAGATCAAGAGCTGTAGTCTCAGATGAGATTAGAGCTACTTTAATTGATCCTGTAATAAATCATGGTCTATCAATGAGAGAGGCTGGTCTGAGAGTGCAGACAAATCTGCAACACTCAACAGTGGCATCTATTGTGAGACATTTCCGGCAAAACACCAGGTAAGATGTGCATTCTGCAAGAGGCATCTGACTGAACTGCACATTACAGAAGTAAATTGAGCAAAGGCTCCAAACCCACTTGTGTGTGATTGTTTTTGTATTTCTGCTGAGGACCCAACGGTTACCTCCCACAGACGGGAGAGGTAGGACTTTCACTGCTGTGCAGGAAACTGCAATCGTTGATAAGGTCATCCGAAACAATGGCATAAAACTCACAGAGATTCAGGACAGAGTGTTTGGGCAGACAACATTACATTTAGAAATATTCACAACGTAACCAGAGCCACAGTGGATGTCCCGGGCCAGAGGGGTGGATGTCCCGGGCCAGAGGGGTGGATGTCCCGGGCCAGAGGGGTGGATGTCCCGGGCCAGAGGGGTGACAACATCACAATGTGTGCAGCAATATCCTCTGATGGATGGCTGTCACACAAACCGCTAATTGGGCCGTACAACACCGAGTGTCTCATTTCATTCCTGGATGACCTCTATGGAAGGTTTGGGTCAGGTAAGGAAAGGGTGGCAGTGAGGCGAAATCGGCCAACGTTAGTAATTGTATGAGACAACGTGGCATTTCACCAGTCCCGTGCAGTCACAGAGCGGTATGCAGTCACAGAGCGGTATGCAGCCACAGAGCGGTATGCAGTCACAGAGCGGTATGCAGTCACAGAGCGGTATGCAGTCACAGAGCGGTATGCAGCCACAGAGCGGTATGCTGTCACAGGGCGGTATGCAGTCACAGGGCGGTATGCAGTCACAGAGTGGTATGCAGTCACAGAGCGGTATGCTGTCACAGGGCGGTATGCAGTCACAGAGCGGTATGCAGTCACAGAGCGGTATGCAGTCACAGGGCGGTATGCAGTCACAGGGCGGTATGCAGTCACAGAGCGGTATGCAGTCACAGGGCGGTATGCAGTCACAGGGCAGTATGCAGTCACAGAGCGGTATGCAGTCACAGAGCGGTATGCAGTCACAGGGCGGTATGCAGTCACAGAGTGGTATGCAGTCACAGGGCGGTATGCAGTCACAGGGCGGTATGCAGTCACAGGGCGGTATGCAGTCACAGAGCGGTATGCAGTCACAGAGCGGTATGCAGTCACAGAGCGGTATGCAGTCACAGAGCGGTATGCAGTCACAGGGCGGTATGCAGTCACAGAGCGGTATGAAGTCACAGAGCGGTATGCAGTCACAGGGCGGTATGCAGTCACAGAGCGGTATGCAGTCACAGAGCTGTATGCAGTCACAGGGCGGTATGCAGTCACAGAGCGGTATGCAGTCACAGGGCGTTATGCAGTCACAGAGCGGTATGCAGTCACAGAGCGGTATGCAGTCACAGAGCGGTATGCAGCTACAGAGCGGTATGCAGCCACAGAGCGTTATTCAATCACAGAGCGGTATGCAGTCACAGAGCGGTATGCAGCCACAGAGCGGTATGCAGCCACAGAGCGTTATGCAGTCACAGAGCGGTATGCAGTCACAGAGCGGTATGCAGCCACAGGGCGGTATGCTGTCACAGAGCGGTATGCAGTCACAGGGCGGTATGCAGCCACAGAGCGGTATGCAGTCACAGAGCGGTATGCTGTCACAGGGCGGTATGCAGTCACAGGGCGGTATGCAGTCACAGAGCGGTATGCAGTCACAGGGCGGTATGCAGTCACAGGGCGGTATGCAGTCACAGAGCGGTATGCAGTCACAGGGCGGTATGCTGTCACAGGGCAGTATGCAGTCACAGAGCGGTATGCAGTCACAGAGCGGTATGCAGTCACAGGACGGTATGCAGTCACAGGGCGGTATGCAGTCACAGAGCGGTATGCAGTCACAGAGCGGTATGCAGTCACAGGGCGGTATGCAGTCACAGAGCGGTATGCAGTCACAGAGCGGTATGCAGTCACAGAGCGGTATGCAGCCCATCCCAGGATGCTGTCACTTTTCCTCACGGAGGTGGAAGGTGTATGACCACCATCCACATGATCAAATGTCCCTCCTGAACGCAATGCATGCTGGATGCCTGGACATACCTGCAGAAGATTGCCAAGGGATGGACCAGGCATGTCAAAAGGATTCTTTCCTAGGTGTATTGTCCAAGATGACATAAGATGTGACGTGGGTGAGAACCTGTGGCCAAATGCAGAGGACAGGGTGGACTAGCATTGCTACTGTATCTGTATCGGTAGATGGTGTAAATACACATTCTTGTATTTTGGAATCACTCAATGCCCTAAAATGGACATAAAACACATCAGAGCATTTAGCGTCTGATTCTTTCCTGTAACATAAACTGCAGTGAATTATCAACAGTAGAGAGGTGTCATTCCTGTAACATAAACTGCAGTGAATTATAAACAGTAGAGAGGTGTCGTTCCTGTAACATAAACTGCAGTGAATCATAAACAGTAGAGAGGTGTCGTTCCTGTAACATAAACTGCAGTGAATTATAAACAGTAGAGAGGTGTCGTTCCTGTAACATAAACTGCAGTGAATTATAAACAGTAGAGAGGTGTCGTTCCTGTTACATAAACTGCAGTGAATTATCAACAGTAGAGAGGTGTCATTCCTGTAACATAAACTGCAGTGAATTATAAACAGTAGAGAGGTGTCATTCCTGTAACATAAACTGCAGTGAATTATAAACAGTAGAGAGGTGTCATTCCTGTAACATAAACTGCAGTGAATTATAAACAGTAGAGAGGTGTCATTCCTGTAACATAAACTGCAGTGAATTATAAACAGTAGAGAGGTGTCATTCCTGTAACATAAACTGCAGTGAATTATCAACAGTAGAGAGGTGTCATTCCTGTAACATAAACTGCAGTGAATTATAAACAGTAGAGAGGTGTCGTTCCTGTAACATAAACTGCAGTGAATTATAAACAGTAGAGAGGTGTCATTCCTGTAACATAAACTGCAGTGAATTATCAACAGTAGAGAGGTGTCATTCCTGTAACATAAACTGCAGTGAATTATCAACAGTAGAGAGGTGTCATTCCTGTAACATAAACTGCAGTGAATTATAAACAGTAGAGAGGTGTCATTCCTGTAACATAAACTGCAGTGAATTATAAACAGTAGAGAGGTGTCATTCCTGTAACATAAACTGCAGTGAATTATAAACAGTAGAGAGGTGTCATTCCTGTAACATAAACTGCAGTGAATTATAAACAGTAGAGAGGTGTCATTCCTGTAACATAAACTGCAGTGAATTATAAACAGTAGAGAGGTGTCATTCCTGTAACATAAACTGCAGTGAATTATAAACAGTAGAGAGGTGTCATTCCTGTAACATAAACTGCAGTGAATTATCAACAGTAGAGAGGTGTCGTTCCTGTAACATAAACTGCAGTGAATTATAAACAGTAGAGAGGTGTCATTCCTGTAACATAAACTGCAGTGAATTATCAACAGTAGAGAGGTGTCATTCCTGTAACATAAACTGCAGTGAATTATAAACAGTAGAGAGGTGTCATTCCTGTTACATAAACTGCAGTGAATTATAAACAGTAGAGAGGTGTCGTTCCTGTAACATAAACTGCAGTGAATTATAAACAGTAGAGAGGTGTCATTCCTGTTACATAAACTGCAGTGAATTATCAACAGTAGAGAGGTGTCATTCCTGTAACATAAACTGCAGTGAATTATCAACAGTAGAGAGGTGTCATTCCTGTTACATAAACTGCAGTGAATTATCAACAGTAGAGAGGTGTCGTTCCTGTAACATAAACTGCAGTGAATTATCAACAGTAGAGAGGTGTCATTCCTGTAACATAAACTGCAGTGAATTATCAACAGTAGAGAGGTGTCATTCCTGTAACATAAACTGCAGTGAATTATCAACAGTAGAGAGGTGTCATTCCTGTAACATAAACTGCAGTGAATTATCAACAGTAGAGAGGTGTCATTCCTGTAACATAAACTGCAGTGAATTATCAACAGTAGAGAGGTGTCATTCCTGTAACATAAACTGCAGTGAATTATCAACAGTAGAGAGGTGTCATTCCTGTAACATAAACTGCAGTGAATTATCAACAGTAGAGAGGTGTCATTCCTGTAACATAAACTGCAGTGAATTATCAACAGTAGAGAGGTGTCATTCCTGTAACATAAACTGCAGTGAATTATAAACAGTAGAGAGGTGTCGTTCCTGTTTTGTAAAGACATTTGACAAAAGAAAACATTGTTGTTAGTGTTGTTTAGGTCGTTGTTTTATTGAGTGACAACGTGTGCTTGTTGGTTGACAACCTTTTGCTCGTGTGACGGAAGAATGTGCTGATTTGAGACGTGTGTGGAGAGTTTTGGTAGTTTCAGTGCATTTTTGGATGTGAAATGAACTGCTGTGCCAAGCTGAAAGTCTGTTAGGAGAACAGTGTGAAGAGTTTTGGTAGTTTCAGTGCATTATGGATGTGAAATGAACTGCTGTGCCAAGCTGAAAGTCTGTTAGGAGAACAGTGTGAAGAGTTTTGAAAAAGTGACCTAAGTATTGGGAAATGGGTCCGAGCGATTGTAAAAAAATTTTTTTTTAAAACTGTAATCATCCTAAATAATACCATAGATTCTGTTTTACAACCATAGTGAAGTTGAAGGGAACAAGGGAAGAGTGATGTAAAAGGTGACTCTGCCAATCCAACAGACTGTAGGCTAAAGACAACCATTTACCACTGCACCACAGAGTTAGGATGAATGACAAAAACACAACTCTTGATTATCACACGCTGCTATTTGCTGCTGACTCGCAGACGTCACTAATGTGCATAATGAACCTCTGAGTAGCAAACCTATTTGAATGGAAATACTTCAGGAAGCTTGATTTCCTCCACATCCACCCTGAAGAGATAATTGAGAACCATTGATTGAGACATCAGTTCTCAATAGACACAAGGCCAAACAATACGTGGAGTCTTTCACAAGAGACACCATCACTGGAAACACATGTAATGGCATCACATCACACCACAGATCAGACCGACTGGAAT
>NC_048576.1:100275860-100330860 GCF_013265735.2 Oncorhynchus mykiss
GGTACAAAGTCAATGTGGAGGTTATATACAGGGGGTACCGGTACAGAGTCAATGTGGAGACTATATACAGGGGATACCGGTACAGAGTCAATGTGGAGGCTATATACAGGGGGTACCGGTACAGAGTCAATGTGGAGACTATATACAGGGGATACCGGTACAGAGTCAATGTGGAGGCTATATACAGGGGGTACCGGTACAGAGTCAATGTGCGGGGGCACCTGTAGGTAGAGTTATTAAAGAGACTATGGGGCAATGCAAATAGTCTGGGTAGCCATTTGATTAGGTGTTCGGGAGTCTTATGGCTTGGTAGTAGAAGCCTTTTTGAAGCCTCTTGGACCTAGACTTGGTGCTCCGGTACCGTTTGCTGTGTGGTAGCAGAGAGAACAATCGATGACTAAGGTGGCTGGAGTCTTTTTTTAGGGCCTTCCTCTGACCCCTCCATCCTGTCCAGACAGCCTTAGACCACATCCTATTGACTACATAGAGCACGTCTCCATTGAGTTAGTAGTGGGTGGAGAGGCTAACCATCCCCTCGGTATTTCCACCTGCTTTCGTCCACCCAGTCCAAACGATGTTGACTAACGTACTGACCAAGGGGTAGATGAATCAACTCATTCCTAACAAAGCTTGTTGACTTACGTACTGACCAAGGGGTAGATGAATCAACTCATTTCTAACAAAGCTTGTTGACTAATGTACCGACCAAGGGGTAGATGAATCAACTCATTCCTAACAAAGCTTGTTGACTAATGTACCGACCAAGGGGTAGATGAATCAACTCATTTCTAACAAAGCTTGTTGACTAACGTACTGACCAAGGGGTAGATGAATCAACTCATTCCTAACAAAGCCTGTTGACTAACGTACTGACCAAGGGGTAGATGAATCAACTCATTTCTAACAAAGCTTGTTGACTAATGTACTAACCAAGGGGTAGATGAATCAACTCATTCCTAACAAAGCTTGTTGACTAATGTACTGACCAAGGGGTAGATGAATCAACTCATTCCTAACAAAGCTTGTTGACTAATGTACTGACCAAGGGGTAGATGAATCAACTCATTCCTAACAAAGCTTGTTGACTAACGTACTGACCAAGGGGTAGATGAATCAACTCATTCCTAACAAAGCTTGTTGACTAACGTACTGACCAAGGGGTAGATGAATCAACTCATTCCTAACAAAGCTTGTTGACTAACGTACTGACCAAGGGGTAGATGAATCAACTCATTCCTAACAAAGCTTGTTGACTAATGTACCGACCAAGGGGTAGATGAATCAACTCATTCCTAACAAAGCTTGTTGACTAACGTACTGACCAAGGGGTAGATGAATCAACTAATTTCTAACAAAGCTTGTTGACTAATGTACCGACCAAGGGGTAGATGAATCAACTCATTCCTAACAAAGCTTGTTGACTAACGTACTGACCAAGGGGTAGATGAATCAACTCATTCCTAACAAAGCTTGTTGACTAACGTACTGACCAAGGGGTATATGAATCAACTCATTCCTAACAAAGCTTGTTGACTAACGTACTGACCAAGGGGTAGATGAATCAACTCATTCCTAACAAAGCTTGTTGACTAACGTACTGACCAAGGGGTATATGAATCAACTCATTCCTAACAAAGCTTGTTGACTAACGTACTGACCAAGGGGTAGATGAATCAACTCATTCCTAACAAAGCTTGTTGACTAACGTACTGTTTTTATATTTGAACAGTGATGTTAGTCAACAGCTTGTGCAGTAAAGGGAATAATGAAGTCATCCACGGGACTTTAATGAGGACCAGCCAACCTTTTGATACAGGATGCAATGGTGAGTTTTAAAACTGTCACCTTGTGATAAAGCACCTGTCACCAGTGATAAAGCACCTGTCACCAGTGATAAAGCAAAGGGCTCTATGCTAGCAGGCATCCGAAGGCTGAAGAGTAGTGGCTGCTGCAATCTGGTAAACAGTTTCACCATAGTCAGGAACCAGCAGGAAGGTTGACTGTAAAATCTACTTCCTGCTATTAGGGAGAGGTAAGATGTTGTTGTTTTTTAAATCAGGCCCACTTTTAATTTGAGCTTTTTTGACTAGATAATCCTTCTTTTTTTTTAAAAAACATTCAATCTTTGTCAAATCAAATCCCCATATAGGTATAGGAGGAAACCTGATCGATGGGAGAACCATCCAAAATGAATAAATATCCATCTTTAGCCTTTTCGAACACATTATTAAAGTACACATTTTCAAACCAACCCGGGCTTTCTGTAAGGTCACAAGGTCAGATTGCAACTCTAACTCTGCCTGGGCAACAGTTAGGTCATCATCACAGTGTCATCTGCATACAGATGAATGTAAAAATGTTTTAACACATAGACCAATGTTATTGATTATAAATATTAAACAGAGCAGGTCCCAATACGGACCCCTGCTGTACACCTTCTGTAATAGCCAGGAAACTAGGCTTGACACACTATTAGACAGATCATTCTCAAACAAGAAGGCTGATCCAGGCCTTAGCCAGCTTTTTGAATGAGAATGTACTGGTAAACCGTGTCAAAAGGCCTCATGAAAAGGTCTACAAATAAGTTAGCACAATGTTTTGTTATCATCTAAGCGAAACTTTGGAAAGTTGAGATAACTATCGTCCAATTTAAAGTTATATAATATACTAATAAGTTAGAGATAACTTTCGTCCAATTTAAAGAGAGATTCATAAAGAAGGGATTGAGAGAATCAGCCACTGTAAAAAAAAAAAAATTTTAAATGACGTAGATTTTTTTAGCAAGTCACTTCCTGTAGTACATCATAAATATAAAATGGTTGAAATAGAGAAGATCTCTATGAGAAGAGCTATCGATCTGCAGCTCAGGCAGCGTGTGCTCTGTAAAGACAGCTGTCCCTCCTCTCCATCCTCTAGGAAGTGCAGGCTAAGGAGCTGTGTCACTCCCTGTCGTACGGCGGCACCATCGACCAGGAGAAGCTAATGGCGCCGAGCCATGGAATGACGATTGGAATAAGCAGGAAATCCGGGAATCCTACAAACAGGATTTCTGGGAAAACAAGGGAATCTTCTTCTTCATCTTCATCTTCTTCAGACTGTGTTTCCTGGAAAACTCCCGTCTATAAAGGTCCTTGGTTTGGACAGGGCTGTTGGAGGTGTTATTGACAGAGAGCCTTGGATCAATAACTCAATAGAAACACATGATGTGAGCTCAGGAAAGAGGAGTTGTATTATTAAGGAGTGTCACATGGGGGTTCAGTCACTATCTGCTGCTTTCCTCCTGTAATGAAGGGTGCATCCCGAATGGCACACTTTTTACTATATAGTGCACTACTTCCGACCAGAGCCCTATGGTCCCTGGTTAAAATAGTGCTCTATATAGGGAATAGGGTGCCATTTTGGAACGTAGACCAGGAGTGCGTATGAAGGCGCCAGCAGCCTCAGCTGTAAATATCAGCTAGGTCCACAAACTGCCTAGAGAGGCAAACACTGAGCCGCTGCTCATTTTCTCTTGAACACGATGAGTAATGGGTTTGCCCACCTCCACTGTCTGCATCACAAAGAGCGGCCTTTTCGTCATCTTATTGGATGAGGAGTGTGTCTACGGGCCTCTCTGGAGTGGTGTTTTGTTAAGACAGTATATTGGACTCTACAGAGTGGTGTTTTGTTAAGACAGTATATTGGACTCTACAGAGTGGTGATTTGTTAAGACAGTATATTGGACTCTACAGAGTGGTGTTTTGTTAAGACAGTATATTGGACTCTAAGGAGTGGTGTTTTGTTAAGACAGTATATTGGACCCTATAGAGTGGTGTTTTGTTAAGCCAGTATATTGGACTCTACAGAGTGGTGTTTTGTTAAGCCAGTATATTGGACTCTACAGATTGGTGTTTTGTTAAGCCAGTATATTAGACTCTACAGAGTGGTGTTTTGTTAAGACAGTATATTGAACTCTACAGAGTGGTGTTTTGGTTAAGACAGTATATTGGACTCTACAGAGTGGTGTTTTGTTAAGACAGTATATTGGACTCTACAGAGTGGTGTTTTGTTAAGACAGTATATTAGACTCTACAGAGTGGTGTTTTGTTAAGCCAGTATATTGGACTCTACAGAGTGGTGTTTTGTTAAGACAGTATATTGGACTCTACAGAGTGGTGTTTTGTTAAGACAGTATATTAGACTCTACAGAGTGGTGTTTTGTTAAGACAGTATATTGGACTCTACAGAGTGGTGTTTTGTTAAGCCAGTATATTAGACTCTACAGAGTGGTGTTTTATTAATCCGTTATATTGGACTCTACAGAGTGGTGTTTTGTTAAGCCAGTATATTAGACTCTACAGAGTGGTGTTTTGTTAAGACAGTATATTGGACTCTACAGAGTGGTGTTTTGTTAAGCCAGTATATTAGACTCTACAGAGTGGTGTTTTATTAATCCGTTATATTGGACTCTACAGAGTGGTGTTTTGTTAAGCCAGTATATTAGACTCTACAGAGTGGTGTTTTGTTAAGACAGTATATTGGACTCTACAGAGTGGTGTTTTGTTAAGCCAGTATATTAGACTCTACAGAGTGGTGTTTTGTTAAGACAGTATATTAGACTCTACAGAGTGGTGTTTTGTTAAGCCAGTATATTAGACTCTACAGAGTGGTGTTTTGTTAAGCCAGTATATTAGACTCTACAGAGTGGTGTTTTGTTAAGACAGTATATTGGACTCTACAGAGTGGTGTTTTGTTAAGACAGTATATTAGACTCTACAGTGTGGTGTTTTGTTAAGACAGTATATTAGACTCTACAGAGTGGTGTTTTGTTAAGCCAGTATATTAGACTCTACAGAGTGGTGTTTTGTTAAGCCAGTATATTAGACTCTACAGAGTGGTGTTTTATTAATCCGTTATATTGGACTCTACAGAGAGTCTTAACAAAACACTGACTTGCCTAGTTAAATAAAAGTTAAATAAAAAATAAAATCAATCACTATCGAACCCAACAGCAAGTGGCCACTCGATAAAGGGCTTAGGGGCCAAGTGTTGGGTTTGACATTGTCTAACACTCACACTTGACTTTTTCCTCCTTACTGGCCCTGACTATGCTGATAGTAACTTTGATGAAAAATGAACTTGATATGACTGTGATACAGAGCCTTCAGGAAGTATTCATACCCCTTGACCCATTCCACATTTTGTAGTGTTACAACCTGATTTCAAAATGGATTAAATTGATTTGTTTCTCACCTATCTACGCACAACACCCCATAATGCCAAAGTCAAAACATGTTTTAAGAAATGTTCACAAATGTATTGAAAATGAAATACAGAAATATCTCATTTACATACGTATCTATTCACACCTCTGAGTCAATACAACACCCGTTCTGACAGTCACATTCTGTTAAAGGTCCCCAAAGCACACACATCCCTGGTCGCTCGTCTTTTCAGTTCGCTGCAGCTAGAGACTGGAACGAGCTGCAACAAACACTCAAACCGAACAGTTTTAATCTCAATCTCTTTATTCAAAGACTCAGTCATGGACACTCTTACTGACAGTTGTGGCTGCTTTGTGTGATCTATTGTTGTCTCTACCTTCTTGCCCTTTGTGTTGTCTGTGCCCAATAATGCTTGTAGCGTGTTTTGTCCTGCTACCATGTTGGGTTTCAACCATGTTGTGTTGCTACCATGTTGTGTTGCTACCATGTTGTGTTGCTACCACGCTGTGTTGTCATGTGTTGCTGCCTTGTTATGTTGTTGTTTTTAGGTCTCTCTTCATGTAGTGTTGTGTTGCTACCACGCTGTGTTGTCATGTGTTGCTGCCTTGTTATGTTGTTGTTTTTAGGTCTCTCTTTATGTAGTGTTGTGTTGCTACCACGCTGTGTTGTCATGTGTTGCTGCCTTGTTATGTTGTTGTTTTTAGGTCTCTCTTTATGTAGTGTTGTGTTGCTACCACGCTGTGTTGTCATGTGTTGCTGCCTTGTTATGTTGTTGTTTTTAGGTCTCTCTTTATGTAGTGTTGTGTTGATACCACGCTGTGTTGTCATGTGTTGCTGCCTTGTTATGTTGTTGTTTTTAGGTCTCTCTTTATGTAGTGTTGTGTTGATACCACGCTGTGTTGTCATGTGTTGCTGCCTTGTTATGTTGTTGTTTTTAGGTCTCTCTTTACGTAGTGTTTTGTCCTATATTTATATGTTTTTTATTTTATTATTTATTATTTATTTTTTTATCCCCCGTCCCCACAGGAGGTCTTTTGTCTTTTGGTAGGCCGTCATTATAATTAAGAATTTGTTCTTAACTGACTTGCCTTGTTAAATAAAGGTTCAATAAAATAAAATAAATCAACTGCTTTGTAGAAGCACATTTGGCAGCGATTACAGCTGTGAGTGTTTCTGGGTAAATCTCTAACAGCTTTCCACACATGGATTGTTCAATACCTTCCCAAAATTCTTATCAAACTTCTTCGAGCTGGATGGATGGATGTGGATCATCTCCATTTTATCATGTTTTTTTCACCTGGAAAAACTCTCCAGCCCTTAACTATGACAAGTATACCCATAACATGATGCAGCCACCACTATGCTTGAACATGTGGAGAGTGGTACTCAGTAATGAGTTGTATTGGATTTTCCTCAAACACAAAACTTTGTGTTCAGGACCTAAAGTTAATTTCTTTGCCACATTATTTGCAGTTTTACTTTAGTTCCTTGTTGCAAACAGGATGTATGTTTTGGAATATTGTTATTCTGTACAGGCTTCCTTCTTTTCACTCTGTCAATTAGGTTAGTATTGTAGAGTAACTACAATGTAGTTGATCCATCCTCAGTTTTCTCCCATCACAGCCATTAAACTCTGTCAGTTAGGTTAGTGTTGTAGAGTAACTATGTAGTTGATCCATCCTCAGTGTTCTCCTGTCACAGCCATGTTTTAAAGTCACCATGGGTCTCTCTGAGCAACTGAGTTGTATTGACTGGGTGTATTGATACACCATCCAAAGTGTAATTATTAACTTCACCAGAGGCTCAAAGGGGATTTTCAATGTCTGCTTTTATCATTTTTACCCATCGACCAATAGGTGCCCTACTTTGGCAAACATTGGAAAACCTCCCTGGTCTTTGTGGTTGAATCTGTGTTTGTAATTCACTGCTTGACTGAGGGACATAAGAGATAATTGTATGTGTGGGGTACAAAGATGAGGTAATCATTCAAAAATGATGTTAAACACTATTATTGCACACATAGTGAGTCCATGCAACTAATTATGTCACTTGTTAATCACATTTTTACACCTGAACTTATTTAGGCGTTTCTATAACAACGGGGTTGAATACTTATTGACACAAGACATTTTAGCCTTACAATTTGTTATAATTTGTAAAAAATAAATTAAAAATTAAAAAATTCGATAAACATAATTCCACTTTGACATTATGGGGTATTGTGTGTCAGGCCAGTGGCCAACTAAATCTCCATGTATTCCATTTTAAGTTCAGGCTGTAACACAACACAATGTGGGGAAAGTCAAGGGGTTTGAAAACATTCTGAAGGCTCAGTATGTGGTTGTCCCACTTGGCAATCTGGTGAGGAATGTATTAACTGTAAATGGCTCTGGATAAGAACATCTGATAAAATGTTGTTGTTTTAATCAATAACCAGCCAATACCTCTACAGGAGCCTGATTAATGATGCTAAACAACAATAACCAGCCAATACCTCTACAGGAGCCTGATTAATGACACTAAACAACAATAACCAGCCAATACCTCTACAGGAGCCTGATTAATGACACTAAACAACAATAACCAGCCAATACCTCTACAGGAGCCTGATTAATGACACTAAACAACAATAACCAGCCAATACCTCTACAGGAGCCTGATTAATGATGCTAAACATCAATAACCAGCCAATACCTCTACAGGAGCCTGATTAATGACACTAAACAACAATAACCAGCCAATACTTCTACAGGAGCCTGATTAATGACACTAAACAACAATAACCAGCCAATACCTCTACAGGAGCCTGATTAATGATGCTAAACATCAATAACCAGCCAATACCTCTACAGGAGCCTGATTAATGACACTAAACAACAATAACCAGCCAATACCTCTACAGGAGCCTGATTAATGATGCTAAACAACAATAACCAGCCAATACCTCTACAGGAGCCTGATAAATGATGCTAAACATCAATAACCAGCCTGATTAATGATGCTAAACAACAATAACCAGCCTGATTAATGATGCTAAACAACAATAACCAGCCAATACCTCTACAGGAGCCTGATTAATGATGCTAAACAACAATAACCAGCCAATACCTCTACAGGAGCCTGATTAATGACACTAAACAACAATAACCAGCCAATACCTCTACAGGAGCCTGATTAATGACACTAAACAACAATAACCAGCCAATACCTCTACAGGAGCCTGATTAATGATGCTAAACAACAATAACCAGCCAATACCTCTACAGGAGCCTGATTAATGATGCTAAACAATAATAACCAGCCAATACCTCTACAGGAGCCTGATAAATGACACTAAACATCAATAACCAGCCTGATTAATGATGCTAAACAACAATAACCAGCCAATACCTCTACAGGAGCCTGATTAATGACACTAAACAACAATAACCAGCCTGATTAATGATGCTAACAATAACCAGCCTGATTAATGACACTAAACAACAATAACCAGCCAATACCTCTACAGGAGCCTGATTAATGACACTAAACAACAATAACCAGCCTGATTAATGACACTAAACAACAATAACCAGCCTGATTAATGACCTAAACAACAATAACCAGCCTGATGAACGACACTAAACAACAATAACCAGCCTGATTAATGATGCTAACAATAACCAGCCTGATTAATGATGCTAACAATAACCAGCCTGATTAATGATGCTAACAATAACCAGCCTGATTAATGATGCTAACAATAACCAGCCTGATTAATGATGCTAACAATAACCAGCCTGATTAATGATGCTAACAATAACCAGCCTGATTAATGACACTAAACAACAATAACCAGCCTGATTAATGACACTAAACAACAATAACCAGCCTGATTAATGACACTAAACAACAATAACCAGCCTGATTAATGACACTAAACAACAATAACCAGCCTGATTAATGACACTAACAATAATAACCAGCCTGATTAATGATGCTAAACAACAATAACCAGCCTGATTAATGATGCTAAACAACAATAACCAGCCTGATTAATGACACTAAACAACAATAACCAGCCTGATTAATGACACTAAACAACAATAACCAGCCTGATTAATGACCTAAACAACAATAACCAGCCTGATTAATGATGCTAAACAACAATAACCAGCCTGATTAATGATGCTAAACAACAATAACCAGCCTGATTAATGACACTAACAATAATAACCAGCCTGATGAACGACACTAAACAACAATAACCAGCCTGATTAATGATGCTAACAATAACCAGCCTGATTAATGATGCTAACAATAACCAGCCTGATTAATGATGCTAACAATAACCAGCCTGATTAATGATGTTAACAATAACCAGCCTGATTAATGACACTAAACAACAATAACCAGCCTGATTAATGACACTAAACAACAATAACCAGCCTGATTAATGACACTAAACAACAATAACCAGCCTGATTAATGACACTAAACAACAATAACCAGCCTGATTAATGACACTAACAATAATAACCAGCCTGATTAATGATGCTAAACAACAATAACCAGCCTGATTAATGATGCTAAACAACAATAACCAGCCTGATTAATGACACTAAACAACAATAACCAGCCTGATTAATGACACTAAACAACAATAACCAGCCTGATTAATGACCTAAACAACAATAACCAGCCTGATTAATGATGCTAAACAACAATAACCAGCCTGATTAATGATGCTAAACAACAATAACCAGCCTGATTAATGACACTAACAATAATAACCAGCCTGATTAATGACACTAAACAACAATAACCAGCCTGATTAATGACCTAAACAACAATAACCAGCCTGATTAATGATGCTAAACAACAATAACCAGCCTGATTAATGACACTAAACAACAATAACCAGCCTGATTAATGATGCTAAACAACAATAACCAGCCTGATTAATGATGCTAAACAACAATAACCAGCCTGATTAATGACACTAAACAACAATAACCAGCCTGATTAATGATGCTAAACAACAATAACCAGCCTGATTAATGATGCTAAACAACAATAACCAGCCTGATTAATGATGCTAAACAACAATAACCAGCCTGATTAATGATGCTAAACAACAATAACCAGCCTGATTAATGACCTAAACAACAATAACCAGCCTGATTAATGACCTAAACAACAATAACCAGCCTGATTAATGATGCTAAACAACAATGAACACCTCCATCAACCCTCCTGCTGCAGAAGCACTGACAAATAATGAGCTAAATCATTTATGCTTAAACACGGCTAATTACCCACCAACATATCATTTACGCTTAAACACGGCTAATTACTCACCAATATATCTTACATTTACACACTGCTAATTACTCACCAACATATCTTACATTTAAATACTCACCAATATATCTTACATTTTCACACTGCTAAATACTCACCAATATATCTTACATTTAAATACTCACCAATATATCTTACATTTAAATACACACCAAAATATCTTGCATTTAAACACAGCCAAATACCCACCAATATATTTAACATTAACACACAGCAAAATACTGCCCAAAAGGTGGTAATCATATGACCATGGTAATGATGAAGATGATGATAAGTGCTTTAGTTACTGTAACTGTTCTTACTTAAAAGTTGTCTGTAAGAGTCTGTGACGTTTTGTCCGCCTTCAAACGGGTTGACGAATGGCTGACAGAGCTTCTGGGCTGGGAGAGAAGACAGAACACATGGATCAGCCAATCACATCTTCCCTCCCTCATCTCCTCCCCCTCACCCCCCCCCCTCATATCCTCCCTCATCTCCCCCCTCATCTCCCCCCTCATATCCTCCCTCCCTCATCTCCTCCCCCCTCATATCCTCCCCCTCATCTTCTCCCCCCTATTCTCCTTTCCCCTCAACTCTCCCATCTCCTCTCCCTCATGTCCTCTCCGCTCGTCTCCTCTCCCTCATCTCCTCCCCCTCAACTCTCCCATCTCCTCCCCCTCATCTCCTCTCCCTCATCTCCTCTCCCTCATCTCCTCCCCTTCATCTCCTCTCCCTCATCTTCTCCCCCTCATCTCCTCTCCCTCATCTCCTCCCCCTCATCTCCTCTCCCTCATCTTCTCCCCCTCAACTCACCCATCTCCTCTCCCTCATCTCTTCTCCCTCATCTCCTCTCCCTCATCTCCTCCCCCTCATCTCCTCTCCCTCATCTCCTCCCCCTCAACTCTCCCATCTTCTCCCCCTCATCTCCTCCCCCTCATCTCCTCGCCCTCATCTCCTCTCCTTCATCTCCCCTCCCTCATCTCCTCCCCCTCATCCCCCCCCCTCATATTCTCCCTTATCTCCCCCCTCATCTCCCCCCTCATATCCTCCCTCCCTCATCTCCTCCCCCCTCATATCCCCCCCCCTCATCTTCTCCCCCCTATTCTCCTTTCCCCTCAACTCTCCCATCTCCTCTCCCTCATGTCCTCTCCGCTCGTCTCCTCTCCCTCATCTCCTCCCCCCTCAACTCTGCCACCTCCTCCCCCTCATCTCCTCTCCCTCATCTCCTCTCCCTCATCTCCTCCCCTTCATCTCCTCCCCCTCATCTCCTCTCCCTCATCTCCTCCCCCTCAACTCTCCCATCTCCTCCCCCTCATCTCCTCCCCCTCATCTCCTCGCCCTCATCTCCTCTCCTTCATCTCCTCTCCCTCATCTCCTCCCCCTCATCTCCTCCCCTCCCCTCATCTCCTCCCCCTCATCTCCTCCCCCTCATCTCCTCCCCCTCATCTCCTCCCCCTCATCTCTTCTCCCTCATCTCCTCTCCCTCATCTCCTCCCCCTCATCTATTCTCCCTCATCTCCTCCCCCTCATCTCTTCTCCTTCATCTCCTCCCCCTCACCTCTTCTCCCTCATCTCCCCCCCCTCATTTCCCTCCCAGTCTGTTTCTAAACACCACAGCAGTCCTAGCCTGGATGTCAGTCTGTTTCTAAACACCACAGCAGTCCTAGCCTGGATGTCAGTCTGTTTCTAAACACCACAGCAGTCCTAGCCTGGATGTCAGTCTGTTTCTAAACACCACAGCAGTCCTAGTCTGGATGTTAGTCTGTTTCTAAACACCACAGCAGTCCTAGCCTGGATGTCAGTCTGTTTCTAAACACCACAGCAGTCCTAGCCTGGATGTCAGTCTGTTTCTAAACACCACAGCAGTCCTAGCCTGGATGTTAGTCTGTTTCTAAACACCACAGCAGTCCTAGCCTGGATGTCAGTCTGTTTCTAAACACCACAGCAGTCCTAGCCTGGATGTCAGTCTGTTTCTAAACACCACAGCAGTCCTAGCCTGGATGTTAGTCTGTTTCTAAACACCACAGCAGTCCTAGCCTGGATGTCAGTCTGTTTCTAAACACCACAGCAGTCCTAGCCTGGATGTCAGTCTGTTTCTAAACACCACAGCAGTCCTAGCCTGGATGTCAGTCTGTTTCTAAACACCACAGCAGTCCTAGCCTGGATGTCAGTCTGTTTCTAAACACCACAGCAGTCCTAGCCTGGATGTCAGTCTGTTTCTAAACACCACAGCAGTCCTAGCCTGGATGTCAGTCTGTTTCTAAACACCACAGCAGTCCTAGCCTGGATGTCAGTCTGTTTCTAAACACCACAGCAGTCCTAGCCTGGATGTCAGTCTGTTTCTAAACACCACAGCAGTCCTAGCCTGGATGTCAGTCTGTTTCTAAACACCACAGCAGTCCTAGCCTGGATGTCAGTCTGTTTCTAAACACCACAGCAGTCCTAGCCTGGATGTCAGTCTGTTTCTAAACACCACAGCAGTCCTAGCCTGGATGTCAGTCTGTTTCTAAACACCACGGCAGTCCTAGCCTGGATGTCAGTCTGTTTCTAAACACCACAGCAGTCCTAGCCTGGATGTCAGTCTGTTTCTAAACACCACAGCAGTCCTAGCCTGGATGTCAGTCTGTTTCTAAACACCACAGCAGTCCTAGCCTGGATGTCAGTCTGTTTCTAAACACCACAGCAGTCCTAGCCTGGATGTCAGTCTGTTTCTAAACACCACAGCAGTCCTAGCCTAGGTTGAGTTGTATGTTATGACATTATTATAACCCAGAGGTTGTCTGCAGCAGAAAACAGACATGCCGTCACCCACGCTGGCTCTTACACCCACACTGCAGTAAAGCAACTCTCCTCAACTCTGGTCCTGGGGACTGTCAGGGTGGGACTGTTTTTCTTCCAGCCCAGTACTAATACACCTATAATATCTGATAATAGAATGTCTGATAATAGAATATCTGATAATATAATACCTGATAATATAATATCTGCCATCTAGCTGACACTTTAACTGAAACTTATCCAAAGCATTAAAGCCATGTAGTACCATGCTGTACCAGCTGAGCTACAGGGGACTACACTATACATGTTATAACCTGGTAGTACCAGCTGAGCTACAGGGGACTACACTATACATGCTATAACCCTGGTAGTACCATGTTGTACCAGCTGAGCTACAGGGGACTACACTATACATGTTATAACCCTGGTAGTACCATGTTGTACCAGCTGAGCTACAGGGGACTACACTATACATGTTATAACCTGGTAGTACCAGCTGAGCTACAGGGAACTACACTATACATGTTATAACCTGGTAGTACCATGCTGTACCAGCTGAGCTACAGGGAACTACACTATACATGTTATAACCTGGTAGTACCAGCTGAGCTACAGGGAACTACACTATACATGTTATAACCTGGTAGTACCAGCTGAGCTACAGGGGACTACACTATACATGTTATAACCTGGTAGTACCAGCTGAGCTACAGGGAACTACACTATACATGTTATAACCTGGTAGTACCAGCTGAGCTACAGGGAACTACACTATACATGTTATAACCTGATAGTACCAGCTGAGCTACAGGGGACTACACTATACATGTTATAACCTGGTAGTACCAGCTGAGCTACAGAGGACTACACTATACATGTTATAACCTGGTAGTACCAGCTGAGCTACAGGGAACTACACTATACATGTTATAACCTGGTAGTACCAGCTGAGCTACAGGGGACTACACTATACATGTTATAACCTGGTAGTACCAGCTGAGCTACAGGGGACTACACTATACATGTTATAACTCTGGTAGTACCAGCTGAGCTACAGGGAACTACACTATACGTGTTATAACCTACTAGTACCATGCTGTACCAGCTGAGCTACAGGGAACTACACTATACATGTTATAACCTGGTAGTACCAGCTGAGCTACAGGGAACTACACTATACATGTTATAACCTGGTAGTACCATGCTGTACCAGCTGAGCTACAGGGGACTACACTATACATGTTATAACTCTGGTAGTACCAGCTGAGCTACAGATGGTCACACTATACATGCTATAACCTGGTAGTACCATGCTGAGCTACAGGGAACTACACTATACATGTTATAACCTGGTAGTACCAGCTGAGCTACATTGGACTACACTATACATGTTATAACCTGGTAGTACCAGCTGAGCTACAGGGAACTACACTATACATGATATAACCTGGTAGTACCATGCTGTACCAGCTGAGCTACAGGGGACTACACTATACATGTTATAACTCTGGTAGTACCAGCTGAGCTACAGGGAACTACACTATACATGTTATAACCTGGTAGTACCAGCTGAGCTACAGGGAACTACACTATACGTGTTATAACCTGGTAGTACCAGCTGAGCTACAGGGGACTACACTATACATGTTATAACCTGGTAGTACTAGCTGAGCTACAGGGGACTACACTATACATGTTATAACCTGGTAGTACCAGCTGAGCTACAGGGAACTACACTATTCATGTTATAACCTGGTAGTACCATGCTGTACCAGCTGAGCTACAGGGAACTACACTATTCATGTTATAACCTGGTAGTACCAGCTGAGCTACAGGGGACTACACTATACATGTTATAACCTGGTAGTACCATCTGAGCTACAGGGAACTACACTATACATGTTATAACCCTGGTAGTACCAGCTGAGCTACAGGGAACTACACTATACATGTTATAACCCTGGTAGTACCAGCTGAGCTACAGGGGACTACACTATACATGTTATAACCTGGTAGTACCAGCTGAGCTACAGGGGACTACACTATACATGTTATAACCTGGTAGTACCAGCTGAGCTACAGGGAACTACACTATTCATGTTATAACCTGGTAGTACCATGCTGTACCAGCTGAGCTACAGGGAACTACACTATTCATGTTATAACCTGGTAGTACCAGCTGAGCTACAGGGGACTACACTATACATGTTATAACCTGGTAGTACCATCTGAGCTACAGGGAACTACACTATACATGTTATAACCCTGGTAGTACCAGCTGAGCTACAGGGAACTACACTATACATGTTATAACCTGGTAGTACCAGCTGAGCTACAGGGGACTACACTATACATGTTATAACCTGGTAGTACCATGCTGTACCAGCTGAGCTACAGGGAACTACACTATACATGTTATAACCTGGTAGTACCATGCTGTACCAGCTGAGCTACAGGGAACTACACTATACATGTTATAACCTGGTAGTACCATGCTGTACCAGCTGAGCTACAGGGAACTACACTATACATGTTATAACCTGGTAGTACCAGCTGAGCTACATTGGACTACACTATACATGTTATAACCTGGTAGTACCAGCTGAGCTACAGGGGACTACACTATACATGATATAACCTGGTAGTACCATGCTGTACCAGCTGAGCTACAGGGGACTACACTATACATGTTATAACTCTGGTAGTACCAGCTGAGCTACAGGGAACTACACTATACATGTTATAACCTGGTAGTACCAGCTGAGCTACAGGGAACTACACTATACGTGTTATAACCTGGTATTACCAGCTGAGCTACAGGGGACTACACTATACATGTTATAACCTGGTAGTACCAGCTGAGCTACAGGGGACTACACTATACATGTTATAACCTGGTAGTACCAGCTGAGCTACAGGGAACTACACTATTCATGTTATAACCTGGTAGTACCATGCTGTACCAGCTGAGCTACAGGGAACTACACTATTCATGTTATAACCTGGTAGTACCAGCTGAGCTACAGGGGACTACACTATACATGTTATAACCTGGTAGTACCAGCTGAGCTACAGGGAACTACACTATACATGTTATAACCCTGGTAGTACCAGCTGAGCTACAGGGGACTACACTATACATGTTATAACCTGGTAGTACTAGCTGAGCTACAGGGGACTACACTATACATGTTATAACCTGGTAGTACCATGCTGTACCAGCTGAGCTACAGGGAACTACACTATACATGTTATAACCTGGTAGTACCATGCTGTACCAGCTGAGCTACAGGGAACTACACTATACATGTTATAACCTGGTAGCACCAGCTGAGCTACAGGGGACTACACTATACATGTTATAACCTGGTAGTACCAGCTGAGCTACAGGGGACTACACTATACATGTTATAACCTGGTAGTACCATGCTGTACCAGCTGAGCTACAGGGGACTACACTATACATGTTATAACCTGGTAGTACCAGCTGAGCTACAGATGGTCACACTATACATGCTATAACCTGGTAGTACCAGCTGAGCTACATGGGACTACACTATACATGTTATAACCTGGTAGTACCTCCTGAGCTACAGATGGTCACACTATACATGCTATAACCTGGTAGTACCAGCTGAGCTACAGATGGTCACACTATACATGTTATAACCTGGTAGTACCAGCTGAGCTACAGATGGTCACACTATACATGCTATAACCTGGTAGTACCAGCTGAGCTACAGATGGTCACACTATACATGTTATAACCTGGTAGTACCAGCTGAGCTACAGATGGTCACACTATACATGCTATAACCTGGTAGTACCAGCTGAGCTACAGATGGTCACACTATACATGCTATAACCTGGTAGTACCAGCTGAGCTACAGATGGTGACACTATACATGTTATAACCTGGTAGTACCAGCTGAGCTACAGATGGTCACACTATACATGTTATAACCTGGTAGTACCAGCTGAGCTACAGATGGTCACACTATACATGCTATAACCTGGTAGTACCAGCTGAGCTACAGATGGTCACACTATACATGTTAAAACCTGGTAGTACCAGCTGAGCTACATGGGACTACACTATACATGTTATAACCTGGTAGTACCTCCTGAGCTACAGATGGTCACACTATACATGTTATAACCTGGTAGTACCAGCTGAGCTACAGATGGTCACACTATACATGCTATAACCTGGTAGTACCAGCTGAGCTACATGGGACTACACTATACATGTTATAACCTGGTAGTACCTCCTGAGCTACAGATGGTCACACTATACATGCTATAACCTGGTAGTACCAGCTGAGCTACAGATGGTCACACTATACATGTTATAACCTGGTAGTACCAGCTGAGCTACAGATGGTCACACTATACATGCTATAACCTGGTAGTACCAGCTGAGCTACAGATGGTCACACTATACATGTTATAACCTGGTAGTACCAGCTGAGCTACAGATGGTCACACTATACATGCTATAACCTGGTAGTACCAGCTGAGCTACAGATGGTCACACTATACATGCTATAACCTGGTAGTACCAGCTGAGCTACAGATGGTCACACTATACATGTTATAACCTGGTAGTACCAGCTGAGCTACAGATGGTCACACTATACATGTTATAACCTGGTAGTGCCAGCTGAGCTACAGATGGTCACACTATACATGCTATAACCTGGTAGTACCAGCTGAGCTACAGATGGTCACACTATACATGCTATAACCTGGTAGTACCAGCTGAGCTACAGATGGTCACACTATACATGTTATAACCTGGTAGTACCAGCTGAGCTACAGATGGTCACACTATACATGTTATAACCTGGTAGTACCAGCTGAGCTACAGATGGTCACACTATACATGTTATAACCCTGGTAGTACCAGCTGAGCTACAGATGGTCACACTATACATGTTATAACCTGGTAGTACCAGCTGAGCTACAGATGGTCACACTATACATGCTATAACCTGGTAGTACCAGCTGAGCTACAGATGGTCACACTATACATGTTATAACCTGGTAGTACCAGCTGAGCTACAGATGGTCACACTATACATGCTATAACCTGGTAGTACCAGCTGAGCTACAGATGGTCACACTATACATGCTATAACCTGGTAGTACCAGCTGAGCTACAGATGGTCACACTATACATGTTATAACCTGGTAGTACCAGCTGAGCTACAGATGGTCACACTATACATGTTATAACCTGGTAGTACCAGCTGAGCTACAGATGGTCACACTATACATGCTATAACCTGGTAGTACCAGCTGAGCTACAGATGGTCACACTATACATGCTATAACCTGGTAGTACCAGCTGAGCTACAGATGGTCACACTATACATGTTATAACCTGGTAGTACCAGCTGAGCTACAGATGGTCACACTATACATGTTATAACCTGGTAGTACCAGCTGAGCTACAGATGGTCACACTATACATGTTATAACCCTGGTAGTACCAGCTGAGCTACAGATGGTCACACTATACATGTTATAACCTGGTAGTACCAGCTGAGCTACAGATGGTCACACTATACATGTTATAACCTGGTAGTACCAGCTGAGCTACAGATGGTCACACTATACATGCTATAACCTGGTAGTACCAGCTGAGCTACAGATGGTCACACTATACATGCTATAACCTGGTAGTACCAGCTGAGCTACAGATGGTCACACTATACATGTTATAACCTGGTAGTACCAGCTGAGCTACAGATGGTCACACTATACATGTTATAACCTGGTAGTACCAGCTGAGCTACAGATGGTCACACTATACATGTTATAACCTGGTAGTACCAGCTGAGCTACAGATGGTCACACTATACATGCTATAACCTGGTAGTACCAGCTGAGCTACAGATGGTCACACTATACATGTTATAACCTGGTAGTACCAGCTGAGCTACAGATGGTCACACTATACATGTTATAACCTGGTAGTACCAGCTGAGCTACAGATGGTCACACTATACATGTTATAACCTGGTAGTACCAGCTGAGCTACAGATGGTCACACTATACATGTTATAACCTGGTAGTACCAGCTGAGCTACAGATGGTCACACTAAGCCACAAAGGACCAGTATCTGACTCTCTGCTAAAAGAAAAGTGACATGCAGTGACTTACAGTTGCAGGTCCTCCACAGTCCTGAGTGTGAGTTGAGAGAGAGGTTGGAGATGTTTTCCCTCTGAGCGACATCTATCAGGTACCAGTAGTCTGTCCCTATGGCCACCCCCAGCAACACAAAACTGGACACTCCACACACTGCTACAAACAGTGCCAGAGCTCCCAGAGTCATCCTCACCATACCCGAGAAGAGGAGAGGAGAGAGGAGAGAGAGAAACAGAGAGAGTGATAGACCTGGTGAGGCAAATCAGAGCGAGAAAGAAAGAGGTGTTCAGAGCATGAGGGAGTGAGAAAGAGAAATGAAGAGAAACACAGAGGGAGAGAGTAGGAGGACAAGAAGAGAGAGGAAGAGAGAGGGCAAAAGAGAGAGGAAGAGAGAGGGAAAGGGAGAGAAACACAGAGAGAGGGATAGAGGAGGAGGACAAGAAGAGAGAGAGAGAGAGAGAGAGAGAGAGAGAGTGATGAAAAGGGAGGGAAACAGAGAGGGTAAAAGTCAGAAGATAGAGCGAGGGAGATGAAGATTAACATTGAAATAGTCAATAATAATAATAATTGAAGCGAGAGAGAGAGAGAGAGAGAGAGAGAGAGAGAGAGAGAGAGAGGAACAGAGAGAGAGAGAGGAACAGAGAGAGAGAGAGGAACAGAGAGAGAGAGAGAGGAACAGAGAGATAGAGATTAGGTGGGAGTGAGAGATCAGAGTGTCAAACACACACAGTGGAAGAGGGTGAATAAGAGAAGTATACAGGGGGTGAAAGATAAAGAGATGGAGAGCTCAATGAAAGAGATGGAGAGCTGTTGTGGACTGTCTCTATGTCAGAGTGTGTATCTGCCGTCTGTGGAGTGGAGGTGTATCTCTGTGTCCTGGTCTGGTACTGAAGTAGTCTATTCACCACAGGGTTTCCCAAACTCAGTCCCGGGGCCCGTTTAGGTTTTTCCTCTAGCGCTACACAGCTGATTTAAATAATCAAAGGTTGATGTTGAGTTGGTTATTTGAATCAGCTGTGTAGTGCTAGGGGAAACATATAAACGTGCACCCTTGGGGGGGGGGGGGGGGGTACAGGACCAAGAGGGGCCCAGGACCCAGAGGGTGGGCCAGGAACAAGTTTGGAAAACCCTGTCCTACCAGATGGTCGATCAGTAGGGTGTAGTACCGTCCTGGGCCAGATGAGGGTAGCGTGGGGCAGACATTGTGCATTTTGAATGTTCGTTATGATCTCTGTGTATGTATCAGTAGCATCACTAGTAACACTAGTATCAATAGTAGTATCAGTAGTAGTATCAGTAGCATCAGTAGTATCAGTAGCGGTAACAGTAGTAGTATCAGTAGCATCAGTGGTATCAATAGTAGTATCAGTACTACCAGTATTATCACTAATATCAGTAGTATCATTATCAGTATCAGTAGTAACACTAGTATCAGTAGTGTCAGTATTAGCAGTATTATGAGTATCAGTAGTATCAGTAACATCAGCAGTAGTATCAGTATTATCATTAGCTTCAGTAGCATCTGTAGCATCAGTGGCATCAGTAGTAGCATCAGTAGTATCAGAAGCGGTATCAGTAGTAGTATCAGTAGCATCAATATCAGTGGTAGCATCAGTAGTAGTATCAGTAGCATCAATATCAACGGTAGCATCAGTAGTAGTATCAGTAGCATCAGTAGTATCAGTAGCGGTATCAGTAGTAGTATCAGTAGCATCAATATCAGTGGTAGCATCCGTAGTAGTATCAGTAGCATCAGTAGTATCAGTAGCGGTATCAGTAGTAGTATCAGTAGCATCAGTAGTATCACTAGTGGTATCAGTAGTAGTATCAGTAGCATCAGTAGTATCAGTAGCGGTATCAGTAGTAGTATCAGTAGCATCAGTAGTATCAGTAGTGGTATCAGTAGTATCACTAGAGGTATCAGTAGTAGTATCAGTAGCATCAGTAGTATCAGTAGTGGTATCAGTAGTATAAGTAGTAGCATCAGTAGTATCAGTAGTAGCATCAGTAGTAGTATCAGTAGCATTAGTAGTGGTATCAGTAGTAGCATCAGTAGTAGTATCAGTAGTAGCATCAGTGGTAATATCAGCAGCAGCATCAGTAGTAGTATCAGTAGCAGCAGTAGTAGTATTAGTAGTGGTATCAGTAGTAGTATCAGTAGTATAAGTAGTAGCATCAGTAGTAGTATCAGTAGTATCAGTAGTATCAGTAGTAGTGTCAGTAGTATAAGTAGTAGCATCAGTAGTAGTATCAGTAGTAGCATCAGTAGTAGTATCAGCAGCAGCATCAGTAGTAGTATCAGTAGCATCAGTAGTAGTATTAGTAGTGGTATCAGTAGTAGTATCAGTAGTATAATAGTAGCATCAGTAGTAGTATCAGTAGTATCAGTAGTAGCATCAGTAGTAGTACCAGTAGTATCAGTAGTGGTATCAGTAGTAGTAGCATCAGTAGTAGTATCAGTAGTAGTAGCATCAGTAGTAGTATCAGTAGTAGTATCAGTAGTATCAGTTGTAGTAGTATCCCTAGGAGGGGTGCGTCCCTTGAGTGAGTTGAGTCACTGACGTGATCTTCCTGTCCGGCTTGGCGCCCCCCCTTGGTTTGTGCCGTGGGGGAGATCTTTGTGGGCTATACTCGGCCTTGTCTCAGGATGGTAAGTTGGTGGTTGAAGATATCCCTCTAGTGGTGTGGGGGCTGTACTTTGGCAATGTGGGTGTGGTTATATCCTGCCTGTTTGGCCCTGTCTGGGGGTATCGTCAGACGGGGCCACAGTGTCTCCTGACTCCTCCTGTCTCAGCCTCCAGTATTTATGCTGCAGTAGTTTATGTGTCGGGGGGGGGGGGGGGGCGGGGTCAGTCTGTTATATCTGGAGTATTTCTCCTGTCTTATCCAGTGTCCTGTGTGAATTTAAGTATGCTCTCTCCAATTCTCTCTCTTTTTCTCTCTTTCTTTCTTTCTTTCTTTTCTTTCTTTCTT
Organism: Oncorhynchus mykiss; assembly: GCF_013265735.2. NCBI lineage: Eukaryota > Metazoa > Chordata > Actinopteri > Salmoniformes > Salmonidae > Oncorhynchus > Oncorhynchus mykiss. The sequence goes on from NC_048576.1 coordinate 100,298,292, forward strand.
TCTTTCTCTCTCTCTCTCTCTCTCTCTCTCTCTCTCGGAGGACCTGAGCCCTAGGACCATCTCTCAGGACAACCTGGCATGATGACTCCTTGCTGTCCCCAGTCCACCTGGCCCTGCTGCTGCTCCAGTTTCAACTGTTCTGCCTGCGGCTATGGAACCCTGACCTGTTCACCGGACGTGCTACCTGTCCCAGACCTGCTGTTTTCAACTCTCTGGAGACGGCAGGAGCGGTAGAGATACTCTGAATGATTGGCTATGAAAAGCCAACTGACATTTACTCCTGAGGTGCTGACTTGTTGCACCCTCGACAACCACTGTGATTATTATTATTTGACCCTGTTGGTCATCTATGAACATTTGAACATCTTGGCCATGTTCTGTTATAATCTCCACCCGGCACAGCCAGAAGAGGACTGGCCACCCCTCATAGCCTGGTTCCTCTCTAGATTTCTTCCTGGGTTCTGGCCTTTCTAGGGAGTTTTTCCTAGCCACCGTGCTTCTACACCTGCATTGCTTGCTGTTAGGGGTTTTAGGCTGGGTTTCTGTACAGCACTTTGAGATATCAGCTGATGCAAGTAGGGCTTTATACATACATTCCATTGATTGATAGTATCAGTACTATCAGTAACATCAGTAGTAGTGTCAGAAGTATCAGTAGTATCAGTACTACTATCAGTAATAGCAGGAGTAGTATCAGTATTGGTATCAGTAGTAGTATCAGTAGTATCAGTAGCAAAAGTAGTATCAATAGCATCAGTAGTATTATACATAGTGTCAGTAGTATCATGAGTAGAATTAGTAGCATCAATAGTAGCAGTAGTATAAGTAGTAGTACCAATAGTATCAGTAGTACTGCAAAGCCATCCCGAGTTCATCGGGCCAGTCAATTTCACATTCCTGCAGGATTTTTATAGCATGACAAATTCGTGATGGTACCTGCCCATTAAAACATATTGCAAATGCACAGTGACTTTGAAAAAGTAAGGAAACATAAACAAAAAAAATCAAAAAAATGTTTTGGGGGGTTACCAGTTGCACATTTCAGATCACCAGTTGCACATTTCAGATCACCAGTTGCACATTTCAGATCACCAGTTGCACGGAGGAAAATCGTTACTTTTGACTTTGACTTTTGACTTCCTATGACATCATATTGCAAATGGACAAAACATATGCCTTATGCACAAGTAAAACAAAAATAAATTATGATAATACAAGTTGACAAAGGTATAGTTTGAGCAAAGTATAGTTTGAATTTTGAGCATGACAAATTCGTGATGGTACCTGCCCATTAAAACATGTTGCAAATGCACAGTGACTTTGAAAAAGTAAGGAAACATAAACAAATGGACATAATGAAATCATCATTTTTTTTTTCGGTTACCAGTTGCACGCGCATTTGCAATATGATTCTATAGTGAAAAAACATCACCAAATGGACATGATGAAATCAACCCAAACGAGCGATTGAGATGACCCAGAATCACTGCAAAGCCATCCCGAGTTCATCGGGCCAGTCAATTTCACATTCCTGCAGGATTTTTATAGCATGACCAATTCGTGATGGTACCTGCCCATTAAAACATATTGCAAATGCACAGTGACTTTGAAAAAGTAAGGAAACATAAACAAATGGACATAATGAAATCACCATTTTTTTTTCGGTTACCAGTTGCACAACAATGCATGTGCATTTGCAATATGATTCTATAGTGAAAAAACATCACCAAATGGACATGATGAAATCAACACAACGAGTGATGGAAATGAAGAACTATCACTGCACGGCCATCCCGAGTTCATCAGTACAGTCAACTTTGGCCCCCCAAAAATAGACTTTTGACTTTGACTTTTGACTTCCTATGAAATCATATTGCAAATGGACAAAACATATGCCTTATGCACAAGTAAAACAAAAAAAAAATTATGATAATACAAGTTGACAAAAGTATAGTTTTAGCAAAGTATAGTTTGAATTTTGAGCATGCCAAATTCGTGATGGTACATGCCCATTGAACCATATTGCAAATGTACAGTGACTTTGAAAAAGTAAGGAAACATAAACAAATGGACATAATGAAATCAACATTTTTTTATTTTTGGGTTACCAGTTGCACGTGCATTTGCAATATGATTCCATAGTGAAAAAACATCACCAAAGTGACATTCTGAAATCAACACTAACGAACGATTGAGATGAACCAGAATCACTGCAAAGCCATCCCGAGTTCATCGGGCCAGTCAATTTCACATTCCTGCAGGATTTTTATAGCATGACAAATTCGTGATGGTAAATGCCCATTGAAACATATTGCAAATGCACGTGAATTTGCAATATGATTCTATAGTGAAAAAACATCACCAAATGGACATGATGAAATCAACACAACGAGTGATGGAAATGAACAACTATCACTGCCCGGCCGTCCCGAGTTCATCAGTTCAGTCAATTTTGGCCCCAAAAAAATTGACTTTTGACTTTGACTTTTGACTTCCTATGAAATCATATTGCAAATGGACAAATCATATTCCTTATGCACAAGTAAAAAGTAAAAAAAAAAAATTATGATAATAACATTTTACAAAAGTATATTCACACACTTCTTACACATGATTAATTGTCTTAAAATCGAAACAATTTCGAAAAACGGTCCAGAAAGCACTTTTTTTGTTTTTAAAGTTTAAAAAAAAAAAAAAAAATTCGACTTTTGACATCCTATTAAATCATATTGCAAATGGACAAAACATATGCCTTATGCACAAGTATTTAAAAAAAAAAAAAATGATAACAAAATTGGACAAAAGTATATTCATACAGTTCTTACACATGTGTAATTGACAAAAAAAAATCGAAAGAATTTCGAAAAACGGCCCAGAAAGCACTTTTTTAAGGGGTGAAAAGTTTTTGAAAAAAAAATCATTTTTTCAAAATTTTGCTTTTGGACGTTGACTTGGGTTGCATTTCCAATATGAAAAGCCCTGGTGGAGCGCACTCGCCCCCTGTTGGATTTTTGAAGTGTTACATTTGGCATTTGCCATATACTTTGTACGAAGGGGGGTATTCCCTTAGTGTATATAGCCTCCACATTGACTCTGTACCAGTACCCCCTGTATATAGCCTCCACATTGACTCTGTACCGGTACCCCCTGTATATAGCCTCCACATTGACTCTGTACCAGTACCACCTGTATATAGCCTCCACATTGACTCTGTACCAGTACCACCTGTATATAGCCTCCACATTGACTCTGTACCAGTACCACCTGTATATAGCCTCCACATTGACTCTGTACCAGTACCACCTGTATATAGCCTCCACATTGACTCTGTACCAGTACCACCTGTATATAGCCTCCACATTGACTCTGTACCAGTACCCCCTGTATATAGCCTCCACATTGACTCTGTACCAGTACCACCTGTATATAGCCTCCACATTGACTCTGTACCAGTACCACCTGTATATAGCCTCCACATTGACTCTGTACCAGTACCACCTGTATATAGCCTCCACATTGACTCTGTACCAGTACCCCCTGTATATAGCCTCCACATTGACTCTGTACTGGTACCCCCTGTATATAGTCTCCACATTGACTCTGTACCGGTACCCCCTGTATATAGCCTCCACATTGACTCTGTACCGGTACCACCTGTATATAGTCTCCACATTGACTCTGTACCGGTACCACCTGTATATAGTCTCCACATTGACTCTGTACCGGTACCACCTGTATATAGCCTCCACATTGACTCTGTACCGGTACCACCTGTATATAGCCTCCACATTGACTCTGTACCGGTACCCCCTGTATATAGCCTCCACATTGACTCTGTACCGGTACCCCCTGTATATAGTCTCCACATTGACTCTGTACCAGTACCACCTGTATATAGCCTCCACATTGACTCTGTACTGGTACCCCCTGTATAAAGCCTCCACATTGACTCTGTACCGGTAACCCCTGTATATAGCCTCCACATTGACTCTGTACCAGTACCCCCTGTATATAACCTCCACACTGACTCTGTACCGGTACCACCTGTATATAGCCTCCACATTGACTCTGTACCAGTACCCCCTGTATATAACCTCCACACTGACTCTGTACCGGTACCACCTGTATATAGCCTCACTATTGTTATTTACTGCTGCTTTTTAATTATATGTTTTTCTCATCTCTTACTTAAAAAAATAAGTTAAATAAATATTTTGCTGTGCGCCAGGTAGTTTTGATTTGGTAGCACTGGTGCTCCTATAAAAAACATTTACCAATATAATACACCGGATGCCTACATTATGTTTGTGCTGTTGGGATCAAAGTTACTGCGTTTGCATCGGCTGTAATTACAGGTGTTACATTTGAGCGGCTCGCATCATGAGCAAAGTCGATACATTATACAATTTCATCTCACCTGTGAGAGTAAATTGGAAATTCAGCAACTCTTGGAGACAGTGGAAGTCTATAAAATGTCTTTCTTTATTGGTAAAAAACCAAAGTGTTTCTGCTTTATAGAGCTCCACGGTGGAGGTGTCATAATACCCATAAAACCTAGCGGTCAAACAGGGAAATGGTTCTAATCGTTTTTCCACCATTCATTTTATCCAAAGGGGATTTTAGATACAGTTAAAATAAGGGCTGTGTTTCATCAAATCAAATCAAATCAAATGTATTTATATAGCCCTTCGTACATCAGCTGATATCTCATAGTGCTGTACAGAAACCCAGCCTAAAACCCCAAACAGCATGTAGGCCACGTGACGTTTTGGTAACCGTGTCAATCTCTCTCGAACAAGGAGACTTTTATCAATGTATTCAGCTCTATTTACTCTCAGATTCGAAAATGATAATTAGCCTCAACGTAGACATTAAGCAAGACTTACAGGTCCCTGCAAGCTCCTGCATGTCATCTCTAGCTGACACCTTTGCTAACAGGTATTGTGCCCATTTCAAACATGCACAACACAGTTCACAGACCGTGTCAATAATAATGGCACAGATACAAAGATGAGCCCTCTATCTATCTCTATGCAGCTGCCCATGCTGTCACAGACGCTATAATGGCACAGACACAAAGATGAGTTCTCTATCTATCTCTATGCAGCTGCCCATGCTGTCACAGACGCTATAATGGCAAAGACACAAAGATGAGTCCTCTATCTATCTCTAAGCAGCTGCCCATGCTGTCACAGACGCTATAATGGCACAGACACAAAGATGAGTCCTCTATCTATCTCTATGCAGCTGCCCATGCTGTCACAGACGCTATAATGGCACAGACACAAAGATGAGTCCTCTATCTATCTCTATGCAGCTGCCCATGCTGTCAGACGCTATAATGGCACAGACACAAAGATGAGTCCTCTATCTATCTCTAAGCAGCTGCCCATGCTATCACAGATGCTATAATGGCACAGACACAAAGATGAGTCCTCTATCTATCTCTAAGCAGCTGCCCATGCTGTCACAGATGCTATAATGGCACAGACACAAAGATGAGTCCTCTATCTATCTCTAAGCAGCTGCCCATGCTGTCACAGACGCTATAATGGCACAGACACAAAGATGAGTCCTCTATCTATCTCTATGCAGCTGCCCATGCTGTCACAGACGCTATAATGGCACAGACACAAAGATGAGTCCTCTATCTATCTCTATGCAGCTGCCCATGCTGTCACAGACGCTATAATGGCACAGACACAAAGATGAGTCCTCTATCTATCTCTATGGGTTTTACAAATATGTATTTTGGATTCTTTTTAGCCGTTCATTTGACCTGCTAGTGCTGGCTGCAATGAGTCCTACAGCAGGATTAATACGCGCTCCTCTGGCTCAGAGGCTCCAAAGACGTGCTCTGATCATCAACTGTCTGCCATATGTGTTCAGGAATATACACTGAACAAAAGTACAAACGCAACATGTAAAGTGTTGGTCCAATGTTTCATGAGCTGAATTAAAAGATCCTAGAAATCCCACAAAAAAAAGCTTATTCCTCTCAAATTTTCTGCACACATTTGTTTTCATCCCTGTTAGTGAGCATCTCTCATTTGCCAAGATAATCCATCCACCTGACAGGTGTGGCATACCAAGAAGCTGATTAAACAGCATGATCATTACACAGGTGCGCCTTGTGCTGGGGACAGTAAAAGGCCACTCAAATGTGTGCAGTTTTGTCACACAACACAATACCACAGATGTCTCAAGTTTTGAGGGAGCGTGAAATTGGCAGGCCAACTGCAGAAAATGTCCACCAGAGCTGCTGCCAGAGAATGTAATGTTAATTTCTCTACCATAAGCCACCTCCAACATCATTTTTGAGAATTTGGCAGTACGTCCATCCGGCCTCAGAACCGCAGACCCCGTGTAACCACGGCAACCCAGGAACTCCACACTGGGCATTCTCTGAGACATGTATGGACCGTACCATCTCTCAAATTGATGATGTGTTTCTCTGAGACATGTATGGACCGTACCATCTCTCAAATTGATGATGTGTTTCTCTGAGACATGTATGGACAGTACCATCTCTCAAATTGATAATATGTTTCTCTGAGACATGTATGGACAGTAGCATCTCTCAAATTGATTATGTGTTTCTCTGAGACATGTATGGACAGTACCATCTCTCAAATTGATTGTGTTTCTCTGAGACATGTATGGACCGTACCATCTCTCAAATTGATTCTGTGTTTCTCTGAGACATGTATGGACCGTACCATCTCTCAAAGTGATTCTGTGCTTCTCTGAGACATGTATGGACAGTACCATCTCTCAAATTGATTCTGTGTTTCTCTGAGACATGTATGGACAGTACCATCTCTCAAAGTGATTCTGTGCTTCTCTGAGACATGTATGGACAGTACCATCTCTCAAATTGATTCTGTTTCTCTGAGACATGTATGGACCGTACCATCTCTCAAATTGATTCTGTGTTTCTCTGAGACATGTATGGACCGTACCAATCAGAATTACTTTTACCCAGCGCTGGATGAGGCATGCTACAGACCAGCCAATCAGAATTACTTTTACCCAGCGCTGGAGGAGGCATGCTACAGACCAGCCAATCAGAATGACTTTTACCCAGCACTGGAGGAGGCATGGTACATACCAGCCAATCAGAATTACTTTTACCCAGCGCAGGAGGAGGCATGCTACAGACCAGCCAATCAGAATGACTTTTATCCAGCGCAGGAGGAGGCATGCTACAGACCAGCCAATCAGAATGACTTTTACCCAGCGCTGGAGGAGGCATGCTACAGACCAGCCAATCAGAATTACTTTTACCCAGCGCTGGAGGAGGCATGCTACAGACCAGCCAATCAGAATGACTTTTACCCAGCGCTGGAGGAGGCATGCCACCGACCAGCCAATCAGAATGACTTTTACCCAGCGCTGGAGGAGGCATGCTACAGACCAGCCAATCAGAATGACTATTACCCAGCGCTGGAGGAGGCATGCTACAGACCAGCCAATCAGAATGACTTTTACCTAGAGCTGGAGAAGGCATGCCACCGACCAGCCAATCAGAAAGACTATTACCCAGCATTGGAGAAACCTTTCTCTAAATGTTTAGATCTTCAATGTAAATGTTTTGATTGGTGATTTCAACACAACCACTCAAGTCAAAGACAAAACCGTTATTAAAGTTTTCATTTACGTTTTGGAAGGGGGTTTGATTTGCTTCAACTGATAAAATATCCCACTGGAGTACGTAACGCCACTCAAACCATCATAGGTTTGATCTTGGTGTCTGATACATCTAGGATTCGGTGTCATTCCCAATGGGATTAGTGACCATTCAATCATTTACTAAACCAAGAGAAGTAAATCAAATTTAAAAAAAAAGCTATGTAACTCAACACAATAACTTTTAAAATCTCTGAAACAATATAGCAAAGATACATGTGTTGATCATTGACTAAAGTTCATTAGGACCAGGTGCTTACAGCACCTTCAGAAAGGGTTCACAGACCTTGGCTTGGCTTTCCCCACACGTCGTTGTGTTTAAAATTTAAAATGGATTACATTTACCCCATAATGTCAAAGTGGAATTCTGTTATTAGACTGTGCCGGGTGGAGATTATAACAGAACATGGCCAAGATGTTCAAATGTTCACAAATGACCAGCATGGTCAAATAATAATAATCACAATAGTTGTCGAGGGTGCAACAGGTCAGCACCTCAGGAGTAAATGTCAGTTGTCAAAGAATGTGGCAAAGAAATAATCAAATAAATGTCACATTTACATAAGTATTCAGACCCTTAACTCAGTAATTTATTGAAGCACCTTTGGCAGCAATTACAGCATCGAGCATTCTTGGGTATGACGCTACAAGCTTGGCACACCTGTATTTGGGGAGTTTCTCCCATTCTTCTCTGCAGATCCTCTCAAGCTCTGTCAGGTTGAATGGGGAGGGTCGCTGTACAGCTATTTTCAGGCCTCTTCAGAGATGTTCGATCGGGTTCAAGTCCGGGCTCTCACTAGGCCACTCAAGAACATTCAGAGACTTGTCCCGAAGCCACTCCTGCATTGTCTTGGCTGTGTGCTTAGGGTCGTTGTCCTGTTGGAACCTTCTCAGCAGTCTGAGGTCCTGAGCACTCTGGAGCAGATTTTCATCAAGGATCTCTCTGTACTTTGCTCTCTTTCACCTTTCCCTCGATCCTGACTAGTCTCCCAGTCCCTGCCCCTGAAAAACATCCCTGCAGCATGATGCTGCCACCACCATGCTTCACAGTAGGGATCCTGACTAGTCTCCCAGTCCCTGCCCCTGAAAAACATCCCCGCAGCATGATGCTGCCACCACCATGCTTCACAGTAGGGATCTTGACTAGTCCCCCAGTCCCTGCCCCTGAAAAACATCCCCACAGCATGATGATGCCACCACCATGCTTCACAGTAGGGATCCTGACTAGTCTCCCAGTCCCTGCCCCTGAAAAACATCCCTGCAGCATGATGCTGCCACCACCATGCTTCACAGTAGGGACAGTTTAACGTTTCAAAGTGTTGAACACATTATGTTAATTTAATCAGAGTTTTAAAATGTTTATTATTTGAGTGAGGAAAAGTGTCTACAACACACACATGTAGATATTTAATCACAATCTAAGTGAAATTCTAACTATGTTTAAATTAGAATTCTAATCCAAATGCCATTTAAATCCTTTCGGAGCAGTGTTGTGGTTTACATGTTGAGTTATTTCTAGATGCGTAGCACGCGGAACGTTTTGAATGGCTTTTGTTTCCTTTGTTGGTGGGTGAAATAATAATGTGACACCGCCTGTATTATGTACACCTAGTGTTATTTCTGTACGACTTGGAAGCTGATATTTGAGACAGTCTGCGCGTCGTTGTAAGCTCAGAGTGAATTAAATGCGTGTTTATGTTATTAGACTGTATTGAATGTCATGTGTTGGAAGTGTTTCATTTAAATGTGCCCGTTAAATGTCCCTCGTTAGCTAGCGTCGTTGTTAGTTAGTTAGTCTGCCCCTGGACCTTGCCAAGTCATTCATTATCAGAGTAGCTAGCATCAAGCTAGCTCATGATAGCTGTTTCTAGCAGGTTCCCTCCCACCCATTCAGTTACGTTTGTCAGAAGTTCCCACCGTAGAGAAGGCTAGTTTATTTGGCTAACCAAATGAATACATGTTTACCAGACACACGTCTTTGCAGCATTTTCATTGACAGCTTCTGGCTAGAAAAGTTAGCTAACTACCACTGGAAAGGTGAGTGACCGCTAACAGTTATAAGTAACGTTGGCTGCTAACTGCAGGGCATAACAACATACATTTTAGCCACACCGACTAAGAAGATTGTGTTTAAGAACCATTTATGATGTCTCTTGTTGACATAATATATACAGGGTCGTCAACACACTCTCCTTAGTCGGTAGCTATGGCGACGTCAATTGGTGCTTTTCCAGCTATGAGGCGGCTTGCTGCTACAACAGTTCACTGTGATGCTGGAGAGGGCACTTTGCTGAGCCGCAGATTGCCTCTGGCTGAGGGTTGGGGAATCCATTTAGCTGTTGGCCTTGTCTTTTAGTTCTGAGGTCCCGGGACAGACTGTATTTCACCTGTCTAACAGATAACAGGCTGTGTTTTACCTGTCTAACTGATAACAGGCTGTATTTTACCTGTCTAACAGATAACAGACTGTATTTCACCTGTCTAACAGATAACAGGCTGTGTTTCACCTGTCTAACAGATAACAGGCTGTATTTTACCTGTCTAACTGATAACAGGCTGTATTTTACCTGTCTAACAGATAACAGGCTGTGTTTTACCTGTCTAACTGATAACAGGACTGTATTTCACCTGTCTAACAGATAACAGGTTGCATTTCACCTGTCTAACAGATAACAGAGACAGGCTTTATTTCACCTGAAATACAGCCCATTTGGTAGTTTAAGCTCTTAAAAGTGTGTGTGTGTGTGTGACCTGTGTGCTTGCGACAAATGTATATATGCACCTGCGTGTCAGTTTGTGCTTGTAACGTGTGTGTGTGACGTGTGTGTGTGTTTCCCAGGTGTGCTGCAGACAGGTAGATGACATGCAGGGTGAGTCATGGACCAGATCACCTTCCATTATGACACGGTGCTGTCTGACGTTCACCTGTTGCTGCCCAACTCTCGCCACCTCATGGCACGCCTCAACCGCGTAGGACAACCAGGTACTGGAGGGGTGGGTGTGTGTGTGTGTGTGTGTGTGTGTGTGTGTTTGTGTGTGTGTGTGTGTGTGTGTGTGTGTGTGTGTGTGTGTGTGTAAAATTACACAAAATTAAATTATGAAAATGTTTTAATTTAGTTTCAATGTAGGTCTTTCCTGAATGTCAACAGAACTGTCCCAACCCTCTATTGATGTGTTTACACAGGCAGCCCAATTCTGGTATTTTTTTCCCCCAATAATTGGTCTTTTTACCAATCACATCAGACCTTTTCACGTCCGATCTGTTTCAGAGCTGATCTGATTGGTCAAAATACCAATGAGTGAAAACAAGATCAGAATTGGGGTGCCTGTCTAAACGCAGCCTGTGTGTCTAGTCTTCATCTCCCGGTTCAGAATCCTGTGGGACGGAACGAAGCAGCGCACCTGTGACCTCGGTTCCCCCTGCGGAGGGGAAGAGTTAGACCGCGACACCCAGGAGGAGAGTGGAAGGGGAGATGCTAGAGGGAGTGAGACTGGGGCTGACGGAGGAGTGGACAGGGATGAGGACGGAGGAGTGGACAGGGATGAGGACGGAGGGGCTGACGGAGGAGTGGACAGGGATGAGGACCGAGGGGCTGACGGAGGAGTGGACAGGGATGAGGACAGAGGGGCTAACAGGGATGAGGACGGAGGGGTAGAACCACCCCTGGATGAAGATGGAGATTTAGAGGTACCACGCAGGTCAGTTACATCGCACCTCCACATCAACACAGTTATTACAGTCAAACCTTCCCTTTGTGTTTTATAGCCTTCATTTGATTGTTGTCCTGTAGATGTTTTACGGCCAGTGGATCAATAGAATGGTAGAATACACCAAGGTCCAATATAGAAATGTGGTTGTGCATCGGCAGGGTTTCTCTTCTTATGACAGTCACTCAATTATCTCTCTCAGCATTATTTAGTAATGTGGTTGTGCATCGGTAGGGTTTCTCTTCTTATGACAGTCACTCAATTATCTCTCTCAGCATTATATAGAAATGTGGTTGTACATCAGCAGTGTTTCTCTTCTTATGACAGTCACTCAATTATCTCTCTCAGCATTATTTAGAAATGTGGTTGTGCATCGGCAGGGTTTCTCTTCTTATGACAGTCACTCAATTATCTCTCTCAGCATTATTTAGAAATGTGGTTGTGCATCAGCAGTGTTTCTCTTATGACAGCTATTGACAGTCACTCAATTATCTCTCTCAGCATTATATAGAAATGTGGTTGTACATCAGCAGTGTTTCTCTTCTTATGACAGTCACTCAATTATCTCTCTCAGCATTATTTAGAAATGTGGTTGTGCATCAGCGGTGTTTCTCTCCTTATGACAGTCACTCAATTATCTCTCTCAGCATTATTTAGAAATGTGGTTGTACATCAGCAGTGTTTCTCTTCTTATGACAGTCACTCAATTATCTCTCTCAGCATTATTTAGAAATGTGGTTGTGCATCAGCGGTGTTTCTCTCCTTATGATAGTCACTCAATTATCTCTCTCAGCATTATTTAGAAATGTGGTTGTGCATCGGTAGGGTTTCTCTTCTTATGACAGCTATTGACAGTCACTCAATTATCTCTCTCAGCATTATTTAGAAATGTGGTTGTACATCAGCAGTGTTTCTCTCCTTATGACAGTCACTCAATTATCTCTCTCAGCATTATTTAGAAATGTGGTTGTGCATCGGCAGTGTTTCTCTTCTTATGACAGCCACCGACAGTCACTCAATTATCTCTCTCAGCATTATTTAGAAATGTGGTTGTACATCAGCAGTGTTTCTCTTCTTATGACAGTCACTCAATTATCTCTCTCAGCATTATTTAGAAATGTGGTTGTGCATCAGCGGTGTTTCTCTCCTTATGATAGTCACTCAATTATCTCTCTCAGCATTATTTAGAAATGTGGTTGTGCATCGGTAGGGTTTCTCTTCTTATGACAGCTATTGACAGTCACTCAATTATCTCTCTCAGCATTATTTAGAAATGTGGTTGTGCATCAGCAGTGTTTATCTTCTTATGACAGTCACTCAATTATCTCTCTCAGCATTATTTAGAAATGTGGTTGTGCATCAGCAGTGTTTCTCTCCTTATGACAGTCACTCAATTATCTCTCTCAGCATTATTTAGAAATGTGGTTGTGCATCAGCAGTGTTTCTCTCCTTATGACAGTCACTCAATTATCTCTCTCAGCATTATATAGAAATGTGGTTGTGCATCAGCAGTGTTTCTCTCCTTATGACAGTCACTCAATTATCTCTCTCAGCATTATTTAGAAATGTGGTTGTGCATCAGCAGTGTTTCTCTCCTTATGACAGTCACTCAATTATCTCTCTCAGCATTATTTAGAAATGTGGTTGTACATCAGCAGTGTTTATCTTCTTATGACAGTCACTCAATTATCTCTCTCAGCATTATTTAGAAATGTGGTTGTGCATCAGCAGTGTTTCTCTCCTTATGACAGTCACTCAATTATCTCTCTCAGCATTATTTAGAAATGTGGTTGTGCATCAGCAGTGTTTCTCTCCTTATGACAGTCACTCAATTATCTCTCTCAGCATTATTTAGAAATGTGGTTGTGCATCAGCAGTGTTTCTCTCCTTATGACAGTCACTCAATTATCTCTCTCAGCATTATTTAGAAATGTGGTTGTGCATCGGCAGGGTTTCTCTTCTTATGACAGCTATTGACAGTCACTCAATTATCTCTCTCAGCATTATTTAGAAATGTGGTTGTACATCAGCAGGGTTTCTCTTCTTATGACAGTCACTCAATTATCTCTCTCAGCATTATTTAGAAATGTGGTTGTGCATCGGCAAGGTTTCTCTTCTTATGACAGCTATTGACAGTCACTCAATTATCTCTCTCAGCATTATATAGAAATGTGGTTGTGCATCTCTTCTTATGACAGTCACTCAATTATCTCTCTCAGTATTATTTAGTACTTGTTTTTTATATTGGTAAGTTAGTCTAGCGGCCAGCTATGTAAACTTGTAGTATATCATGGTCGAATTGCCGACCGAGGAGCCCGCATTGATTTTGTTCGTCAATCTCACTCAGGTATCATATTGAAAACAGCAAACATTTCTCTCTACCCTGTAGCAGAATGTGTGGAGTTGCAGCAAAGTAGTAATAACATAAACATAGATAAATCTTCTCTCCGACACTTTTGTTATGGTCCATTTCCCCATCAAAGTTTCCCTTCCCTGTTCCAGACTAACTATTGTACATGTTATACCTGTCTAGACAGTCTGAGATAGAGACATGACTAACTATTGTACATGTTATACCTGTCTAGACAGTCTGAGATAGAGACATGACTAACTATTGTACATGTCATACCTGTCAGGGTCTGAGATAGAGACATGACTAACTAACTATTGTACATGTTATACCTGTCAGAGTCTGAGATAGAGACATGACTAACTATTGTACATGTTATACCTGTCAGGGTCTGAGATAGAGACATGACTAACTATTGTACATGTTATACCTGTCTAGACAGTCTGAGATAGAGACATGACTAACTATTGTACATGTTATACCTGTCAGGGTCTGAGATAGAGACATGACTAACTATTGTACATGTTATACCTGTCTAGACAGTCTGAGATAGAGACATGACTAACTATTGTACATGTTATACCTGTCTAGACAGTCTGAGATAGAGACATGACTAACTATTGTAGATATTATACCTGTCAGTCTGAGATAGAGACATGACTAACTAACTATTGTACATGTTATACCTGTCAGGGTCTGAGATAGACATGACTAACTATTGTACATGTCATACCTGTCAGAGTCTGAGATAGAGACATGACTAACTATTGTACATGTTATACCTGTCTAGACAGTCTGAGATAGAGACATGACTAACTATTGTACATGTCATACCTGTCAGAGTCTGAGATAGAGACATGACTAACTATTGTACATGTTATACCTGTCTAGACAGTCTGAGATAGAGACATGACTAACTATTGTACATGTTATACCTGTCAGAGTCTGAGATAGAGACATGACTAAATATTGTACATGTTATACCTGTCAGAGTCTGAGATAGAGACATGACTAACTAACTATTGTACATGTTATACCTGTCAGAGTCTGAGATAGAGACATGACTAACTATTGTACATGTTATACCTGTCAGGGTCTGAGATAGAGACATGACTAACTATTGTACATGTTATACCTGTCAGAGTCTGAGATAGAGACATGACTAACTATTGTACATGTTATACCTGTCTAGACAGTCTGAGATAGAGACATGACTAACTATTGTACATGTTATACCTGTCAGAGTCTGAGATAGAGACATGACTAACTATTGTACATGTTATACCTGTCAGTCTGAGATAGAGACATGACTAACTATTGTACATGTTATACCTGTCTAGACAGTCTGAGATAGAGACATGACTAACTAACTATTGTACATGTTATACCTGTCAGAGTCTGAGATAGAGACTAACTAACTATTGTACATGTTATACCTGTCAGAGTCTGAGATAGAGACATGACTAACTAACTATTGTACATGTTATACCTGTCAGTCTGAGATAGAGACATGACTAACTATTGTACATGTTATACCTGTCTAGACAGTCTGAGATAGAGACATGACTAAATATTGTACATGTTATACCTGTCAGTCTGAGATAGAGACATGACTAACTATTGTACATGTTATACCTGTCTAGACAGTCTGAGATAGAGACATGACTAACTATTGTACATGTTATACCTGTCTAGACAGTCTGAGATAGAGACATGACTAACTATTGTACATGTTATACCTGTCAGAGTCTGAGATAGAGACATGACTAACTATTGTACATGTTATACCTGTCAGAGTCTGAGATAGAGACATGACTAACTATTGTACATGTCATACCTGTCAGAGTCTGAGATAGAGACATGACTAACTAGACAGTCTGAGATAGAGACATGACTAACTATTGTACATGTTATACCTGTCTAGACAGTCTGAGATAGAGACATGACTAACTATTGTACATGTTATACCTGTCAGAGTCTGAGATAGAGACATGACTAACTATTGTAGATATTATACCTGTCAGTCTGAGATAGAGACATGACTAACTAACTATTGTACATGTTATACCTGTCAGGGTCTGAGATAGACATGACTAACTATTGTACATGTCATACCTGTCAGAGTCTGAGATAGAGACATGACTAACTATTGTACATGTTATACCTGTCTAGACAGTCTGAGATAGAGACATGACTAACTATTGTACATGTCATACCTGTCAGAGTCTGAGATAGAGACATGACTAACTATTGTACATGTTATACCTGTCTAGACAGTCTGAGATAGAGACATGACTAACTATTGTACATGTTATACCTGTCAGAGTCTGAGATAGAGACATGACTAAATATTGTACATGTTATACCTGTCAGAGTCTGAGATAGAGACATGACTAACTAACTATTGTACATGTTATACCTGTCAGAGTCTGAGATAGAGACATGACTAACTATTGTACATGTTATACCTGTCAGGGTCTGAGATAGAGACATGACTAACTATTGTACATGTTATACCTGTCAGAGTCTGAGATAGAGACATGACTAACTATTGTACATGTTATACCTGTCTAGACAGTCTGAGATAGAGACATGACTAACTATTGTACATGTTATACCTGTCAGAGTCTGAGATAGAGACATGACTAACTATTGTACATGTTATACCTGTCAGTCTGAGATAGAGACATGACTAACTATTGTACATGTTATACCTGTCTAGACAGTCTGAGATAGAGACATGACTAACTAACTATTGTACATGTTATACCTGTCAGAGTCTGAGATAGAGACTAACTAACTATTGTACATGTTATACCTGTCAGAGTCTGAGATAGAGACATGACTAACTAACTATTGTACATGTTATACCTGTCAGTCTGAGATAGAGACATGACTAACTATTGTACATGTTATACCTGTCTAGACAGTCTGAGATAGAGACATGACTAAATATTGTACATGTTATACCTGTCAGTCTGAGATAGAGACATGACTAACTATTGTACATGTTATACCTGTCTAGACAGTCTGAGATAGAGACATGACTAACTATTGTACATGTTATACCTGTCTAGACAGTCTGAGATAGAGACATGACTAACTATTGTACATGTTATACCTGTCAGAGTCTGAGATAGAGACATGACTAACTATTGTACATGTTATACCTGTCAGAGTCTGAGATAGAGACATGACTAACTATTGTACATGTCATACCTGTCAGAGTCTGAGATAGAGACATGACTAACTAGACAGTCTGAGATAGAGACATGACTAACTATTGTACATGTTATACCTGTCTAGACAGTCTGAGATAGAGACATGACTAACTATTGTACATGTTATACCTGTCAGAGTCTGAGATAGAGACATGACTAACTATTGTAGATGTTATACCTGTCAGTCTGAGATAGAGACATGACTAACTAGACAGTCTGAGATAGAGACATGACTAACTATTGTACATGTTATACCTGTCAGAGTCTGAGATAGAGACATGACTAACTATTGTACATGTTATACCTGTCTAGACAGTCTGAGATAGAGACATGACTAAATATTGTACATGTTATACCTGTCTAGACAGTCTGAGATAGAGACATGACTAACTATTGTACATGTTATACCTGTCAGTCTGAGATAGAGACATGACTAACTATTGTACATGTTATACCTGTCAGAGTCTGAGATAGAGACATGACTAACTATTGTACATGTTATACCTGTCAGTCTGAGATAGACATGACTAACTATTGTACATGTTATACCTGTCTAGACAGTCTGAGATAGAGACCTGACTAACTATTGTACATGTTATACCTGTCTAGACAGTCTGAGATAGAGACATGACTAACTATTGTACATGTTATACCTGTCTAGACAGTCTGAGATAGAGACATGACTAACTATTGTACATGTTATACCTGTCTAGACAGTCTGAGATAGAGACATGACTAACTATTGTACATGTTATACCTGTCTAGACAGTCTGAGATAGAGACATGACTAACTATTGTACATGTTATACCTGTCTAGACAGTCTGAGATAGAGACTAACTAACTATTGTACATGTTATACCTGTCAGAGTCTGAGATAGAGACATGACTAACTATTGTACATGTTATACCTGTCAGTCTGAGATAGAGACATGACTAACTATTGTACATGTTATACCTGTCAGAGTCTGAGATAGAGACATGACTAACTATTGTACATGTTATACCTGTCAGTCTGAGATAGAGACATGACTAACTATTGTACATGTTATACCTGTCTAGACAGTCTGAGATAGAGACATGACTAACTATTGTACATGTTATACCTGTCAGTCTGAGATAGAGACATGACTAACTATTGTACATGTTATACCTGTCAGTCTGAGATAGAGACATGACTAACTATTGTACATGTTATACCTGTCAGAGTCTGAGATAGAGACATGACTAAATATTGTACATGTTATACCTGTCTAGACAGTCTGGGATAGAGACATGACTAACTATTGTACATGTTATACCTGTCAGTCTGAGATAGAGACATGACTAACTATTGTACATGTTATACCTGTCAGTCTGAGATAGAGACATGACTAACTATTGTACATGTTATACCTGTCTAGACAGTCTGAGATAGAGACATGACTAACTATTGTACATGTTATACCTGTCAGTCTGAGATAGAGACATGACTAACTAGACAGTCTGAGATAGAGACATGACTAACTATTGTACATGTTATACCTGTCAGTCTGAGATAGAGACATGACTAACTATTGTACATGTTATACCTGTCAGTCTGAGATAGAGACATGACTAAATATTGTACATGTTATACCTGTCAGGGTCTGAGATAGAGACATGACTAACTATTGTACATGTTATACCTGTCTAGACAGTCTGAGATAGAGACATGACTAACTATTGTACATGTTATACCTGTCTAGACAGTCTGGGATAGAGACTAACTAACTATTGTACATGTTATACCTGTCTAGACAGTCTGGGATAGAGACATGACTAAATATTGTACATGTTATACCTGTCAGTCTGAGATAGAGACATGACTAAATATTGTACATGTTATACCTGTCAGGGTCTGAGATAGAGACATGACTAACTATTGTACATGTTATACCTGTCTAGACAGTCTGAGATAGAGACATGACTAACTATTGTACATGTTATACCTGTCTAGACAGTCTGGGATAGAGACATGACTAACTATTGTACATGTTATACCTGTCTAGACAGTCTGAGATAGAGACATGACTAACTATTGTACATGTTATACCTGTCTAGACAGTCTGAGATAGAGACATGACTAAATATTGTACATGTTATACCTGTCTAGACAGTCTGAGATAGAGACATGACTAACTATTGTAGATGTTCTACCTGTCAGAGTCTGAGATAGAGACATGACTAACTATTGTACATGTTATACCTGTCTAGACAGTCTGAGATAGAGACATGACTAACTATTGTACATGTTATACCTGTCAGAGTCTGAGATAGAGACATGACTAACTATTGTACATGTTATACCTGTCAGAGTCTGAGATAGAGACATGACTAACTATTGTACATGTTATACCTGTCTAGACAGTCTGAGATAGAGACATGACTAACTATTGTACATGTTATACCTGTCTAGACAGTCTGAGATAGAGACATGACTAACTAGACAGTCTGAGATAGAGACATGACTAACTATTGTACATGTTATACCTGTCTAGACAGTCTGAGATAGAGACATGACTAACTATTGTACATGTTATACCTGTCAGTCTGAGATAGAGACATGACTAACTAGACAGTCTGAGATAGAGACATGACTAACTATTGTACATGTTATACCTGTCTAGACAGTCTGAGATAGAGACATGACTAACTATTGTACATGTTATACCTGTCAGTCTGAGATAGAGACATGACTAACTAGACAGTCTGAGATAGAGACATGACTAACTATTGTACATGTTATACCTGTCAGAGTCTGAGATAGAGACATGACTAACTAGACAGTCTGAGATAGAGACATGACTAACTAGACAGTCTGAGATAGAGACATGACTAAATATTGTACATGTTATACCTGTCTAGACAGTCTGAGATAGAGACATGACTAACTATTGTACATGTTATACCTGTCAGTCTGAGATAGAGACATGACTAAATATTGTACATGTTATACCTGTCAGAGTCTGAGATAGAGACATGACTAACTAACTATTGTACATGTTATACCTGTCTAGACAGTCTGAGATAGAGACATGACTAAATATTGTACATGTTATACCTGTCAGTCTGAGATAGAGACATGACTAACTATTGTACATGTTATACCTGTCAGAGTCTGAGATAGAGACATGACTAACTATTGTACATGTTATACCTGTCAGTCTGAGATAGAGACATGACTAACTATTGTACATGTTATACCTGTCTAGACAGTCTGAGATAGAGACATGACTAACTATTGTACATGTTATACCTGTCAGTCTGAGATAGAGACATGACTAACTATTGTACATGTTATACCTGTCTAGACAGTCTGAGATAGAGACCTGACTAAATATTGTACATGTTATCCAGGCCCAGACAAAGACTCCCTGAGAGGGACAGAGACATGGTCTACCCCATCATCCTCAGCCAGGCAAGAAGAGATGAAGAGGAGGAGGATGAGGAGGAGGAGTGTCCTAGAGACGTCATCAGGATAGGTGAGAAGAGAACAGGACTTGTTTCTACCGCTGACTGACCCTGGTCACTTATTTTGTTTTTAGTCCAATGTAATTCCTGAAGAGCTGAGTGAAGACAGGTCTGAGAGGCAGAAGTGGTGGGTTATAACTGTGTGTTATGACTGTGTTATGACTGTTTATATGTGTTATAACTGTATGTGTGTTATAACTGTTTATATGTGTTATAACTGTGTTATGACTGTTTATATGTGTTATAACTGTTTATATGTGTGTTATAATGGTGTGTTATAACTGTGTTGATATGTGTTATAACTGTGTTTATGTGTGTTATAACTGTGTTTGTGTGTTATAACTGTATGTGTGTTATAACTGTGTTTATGTGTGTTATAACTGTGTTATAACTGTTTATATGTGTGTTATAATGGTGTGTTATAACAGTTTATTTGTGTTATAACTGTATGTGTGTTATAACTGTGTTTATGTGTGTTATAACTGTGTTTATGTGTGTTATAACTGTGTTTATGTGTGTTATAACTGTGTTTGTGTGTTATAACTGTGTTTGTGTGTTATAACTGTGTTTATGTGTGTTATAACTGTGTTATAACTGTTTATATGTGTGTTATAATGGTGTGTTATAACTGTTTATTTGTGTTATAACTGTATGTGTGTTATAACTGTGTTTATGTGTGTTATAACTGTGTTTATGTGTGTTATAACTGTGTTTGTGTGTTATAACTGTGTTTATGTGTGTTATAACTGTGTTTATGTGTGTTATAACTGTGTTTATGTGTGTTATAACTGTGTTTATGTGTGTTATAACTGTGTTTGTGTGTGTTATAACTGTGTTTGTGTGTTATAACTGTGTTTATGTGTGTTATAACTGTGTTTGTGTGTTATAACTGTGTTTATGTGTTATAACTATGTGTTTTATAACTGTTTATATGTGTTATAACTGTTTATGTGTGTTATAACTGTATTATAACTGTTTATGTGTGTTATAACTGTGTTTATGTGTGTTATAACTGTGTTTATGTGTGTTATAACTATTATAACTGTTTATATGTGTTATAACTGTGTTTATGTGTGTTATAACTGTGTTTATGTGTGTTATAACTGTATTATAACTGTTTATATGTGTTATAACTGTGTTTATGTGTGTTATAACTGTTTAAATCCAACATGTCTTTAACAGAACACACTATGGCCACGCCTTTAGAAGATGTTGGCAAACAGGTGAGTGTCGCTCTCTCTCTTTTTGCCTCTCTTTCTCTCTCTCTCTCTCTCTCTCTCTCTCTCTCTTTCTCTCTCTCTCTCTCTCTCTTTCTCTCTCTCTCTCTCTCTCTTTGCCTTTCTCTCTCTCTCTCTCTCCCCTTGACTTATTCCACAGTTTGAATTCAAAATTGATTCAATTGATTTATTTTCTCACCCATCAAGACACAATACTCCATAATGACAGAGAGAAAACATGTTTTTTGACATTTTTGCAAATGTATTGAAAAGATGTAGAGAAATAACTAATTTACAAAAGTTTTCACACCTAGATGTTCAACATTTCCTAAATATTATTTTATTTTTTTTATCTTCAAACTGTCAAATTGGTTGTTGATCATTGCTAGACGACCATTTGTAGGTCTTGCCATAGACTTACAAGTAGATTTAGGTCATAACTGTAACTCGGCCACTCAGGATCATAAACAACTCCAGTGTATGTTTGGCCTTGTGTTTTAGGTAACTGTCCTGCTAAAAGGTGAATTCATCTCCCAGTGTCTGGTGGAAAGCAGACTGAACCAGGTTTTCCTCTAGGGTTTTGCCTGTGCTTAGCTACATTTAGTTTCTTTTTTTTATCCTGAAAAACTCCCCTCTGTCAGTTTGGTTAGTGTTGTGGAGTAACTACTATGTTGTTGATCCATCCTCAGTTTTCTCCCGTCACAGCCATTAAACTCTGTAACTGTTTTAAAGTCACCTTTGTTCTCATGGTGAAATCACTGAGTGGTTTCCTTCCTCTCCGGCAACTGAGTTAGGAAGGACGCCTGTATCTTTGTAGTGATTGGGTGTATTGTTGCACCATCCAAAGTGTAATTAATAACTTCACCATGCTCAAAGGGATATTCAATGTCTACCAATAGGAGCTCTTCTTAACGAGGCATTGGAGAACCTCCCTGGTCTTTAATAGTTGATTCTGTGCTTGTAATTCACATCTCGACTTTACAGATAATTGTATATGTGGGGTACAGAGATGACGTGGTCAGAAATCATGTTAACCACTATTATTACACACAGTGAGTCCACGCAACTCATTATGTGACTTGTTAAGCACATTTTTTACTCCTGAACTTATTTAGGCGTTTCCATAACAACGGGGTTGAATACCTATTGACTCAAGACATTTCAGCTTTTCATATTATATATTTTTGGTTTAAAAAAAATCAAAAAAACTTAATTCCACTTTGACATTATGGGGTATTGTGTGTCAGGCCAGTGACCAACAAAATCTCCATGTATTCCATTTTAAATTCAGGCTGTAACACAACACAATGTGGATAAAGTCCAAGGTGTGTGAATAGTTTCTGAAGGTGCTGTGTGGCTCTTTTACTAGGTCTGGCGTGGCGCCTTCCTATTGGCTGATTTAATCCTGTCTCAGCCAACTACATTCAGAGGAGCCACCGTCTTGGAGTTGGGGGCAGGGACTGGGCTGACCAGCGTAGTCATGGCAACGGTGGCCAAAACAGTGTACTGCACAGGTAAGGTAAACCAGGGGTCTTCGCCCCTGGGGGCCTCATCTATACATTTTGCTGTGTAAACGCCACATTAAATAACTTTGTGCGACATTTCTGAGAAGAATAGGTAACTATCTGCTATATAGGTAACTCCGCCTGGACAATGAGGCCCTATATTATTGTATTTCTATCTGCTATAGCCTAGGCTCTGAGATTCATTAGGCTGTGATGTTGTGCTCCTGTCGCATATACTATACTTTTACATAAGCTACCGGTCTATTTACTATGTTTGGAAGAATGCTGTATTTGAAACCAAGGACTGTGACAGTTTCTGAAAGAGAAAACAATGTTAAATTGTTGTGGACAGAGACAGAACATCTACAGTGCCTTCGGAAAGTGTTCCGACCCCCTTGACTTTTTCCACATCTTGTTACGTTACAGCCGTATTCTAAAACTGATTAAATTGTTGTTGTTTTTCCCCCTCATCAATCTACACACAATACCCCATAATGACATCACAATACCCCATAATGACATCACAATACCCCATAATGACATCACAATACCCCATAATGACAAAGTGAAAACTGGTTTTTAGATTTTTTTTTGTAATACCACAAATAAGACTACCTTCTGTACCTCCCCCCCTCCCCCCACCCACCTTTTCACAACACCACTGATTGGCTCAAACGCATTAAGAAGGAAAGAAATTCCACAAATTAACTTCTAACAAGGCACATCTGTTCATTAGAATGCATTCAATGGGACAACCTCATGAAGCTGGTTGAGAGAATGCCAAGAGTGTTCAAAGCTGTCATCAAGGCAAAGGGTGGCTACTTTGAAGAATATAAAATATATTTGGATTAGTTTAACATTTATTTATTTATTTATTTTTTGCTTACTACATGATTCCATATGTGTTATTTCATAGTTTTGATGTCTCCACTATTATTTTATCAGGTAGAAAATGGTGAAAAGAAAGAAAAACCCTTGAATGAGTAGGTGTGTTCAAATTGTTGCCTGGTACTGTACTAGTCTACTCGGTTGAATTAAATAAGAGATGTACATAGATCTGTAGATAATGGTGACCAGGATAATGATTTCACATGCCTCTAAACCCACATCTGTAGATAATGGTGACCAGGGTAGTGATTTCACATGCCTCTAAACCCACATCTGTAGATAATGGTGACCAGGATAGTGATTTAACATGCCTCTAAACCCACATCTGTAGATAATGGTGACCAGGGTAGTGATTTAACATGCCTCTAAACCCACATCTGTAGATAATGGTGACCAGGGTAGTGATTTAACATGCCTCTAAACCCACATCTGTAGATAATGGTGACCAGGATAGTGATTTAACATGCCTCTAAACCCACATCTGTAGATAATGGTGACCAGGGTAGTGATTTAACATGCCTCTAAACCCACATCAGTAGATAATGGTGACCAGGATAGTGATTTAACATGCCTCTAAACCCACATCTGTAGATAATGGTGACCAGGATAATGATTTAACATGCCTCTAAACCCACATCTGTAGATAATGGTGACCAGGATAGTGATTTAACATGCCTCTAAACCCACATCTGTAGATAATGGTTACCAGGGATAGTGATTTAACATGCCTCTAAACCCACATCTGTAGATAATGGTTACCAGGGATAGTGATTTAACATGCCTCTAAACCCACATCTGTAGATAATGGTGACCAGGATAGTGATTTCACAGTTACAACTGAGTTGAGAGGAAGGCAGCACTGGTCTCCACCACCTTGGCAGTTTCAAACCCCTCTATTCTACCTCTGTCACTATTATATAGTGCAATCAAGACATTCAGTGTGAGGAAAATCACTCTCCCATGTGATTCGGGCTTGTTGCAGGTGCGTGAGAGTCATGTGTTGAAAGAGAAAAAGCATACTGCTCTAGCCAATATCACGTCAGTTCTTTTCAGCTTAATGAACTGAGTGCAGGTCTGTGTTTCTTCTGTAAAGGCCCAGTGCAGTCCACAATGTGCTTTTCCTGGGTTTTATACACGGTGCCTTTGGAAAGTATTCATATACCCCATCGACTTTTCCCATGTTTTACAGCCTTTTTCTAAAATGGATTTACATTTTTTATTTTTATCCTCAGCAGTCTACATACAATACCTCCTGATGACAAAGCGAAAACAGGTTTTTAGAAATGTTTGCTCATTTATAAAATAAAAAAAAACAGAAATACCTTATTTACATAAGTATTCAGACCCTTTGCTTTGAGACTCGAAATTGATCTCAGGTGCATCCTGTTTTCGTTGATCATCCTTGCGATGTTTCTACAACTTGATTGGAGTTCACCTGTGGTAAATTAATTTGATTGGACATGATTTGGAAAGGCTCACACCAGTCTATTTAAGTTCCCACAGTTGACAGTGCATGTCAGAGCAAATACCAAGTCATGAGGTTGAAGGAATTGACAGCGGAGCTCCAAGATAGGATTGTGTCGAGGCACAGATCTGGGGAAGGGTACCAAAACATTTCTGCAGCATTGAAGGTCCCCAAGAACATAGTGGCCTCCATCATTCTTAAATGGAAGACATTTGGAACCACCAAGACTCTTCCTAGAGCTGGCCACCCGGCCAACCTGGTCAATCAGGGGAGAAGGGCCTTGGTCCAGGGAGGTGACCTAGAACCCGATGGTCACTCTGACGGAGCTCCAGAAATCCTATGTGGAGATTTGATCTGGTCTGATGAAATCAAGATTGAACTCTTTGGCCTGAATGCCAAGCGTCAACTCTGGAGGAAACCTGGTACCATCCCTACGGTGAAGCATGGAGGTGGCAGCATCATGCTGTGGGGAAGTTTTTCAGCGGCAGGAACTGGTAGACTCGTTAGGATCGAGACAAAGATGAACGGAGCAAAGTACTGAAAGTTCCTTGATGAAAACCTGCTCCAGAGCGCTGGACCTCATACTGGGACGAAGGTTAATCTTCCAACAGGACAACGACCCTAAGCACAAAGCCAAGACAATGCAGGAGTGGCTTCGGGACAAGTCTCTGAATGTTCTTGAGTGGCCCAGCTAGAGCCCGGACTTGAACCCGATCGAACATCTCTGGAGAGACCTGACAATAGCTGTGCAGCGACGCCCAACCTGACAGAGCTTGAGAGGATCTGCAGAGAAGAATGGGAGGAACTCCCCAAATACAGGTGTGCCAAACTCGAGGCTGTAATCACTGCCAAAGGTGCTTCAACAAGTTACTGAGTAAAGGGTCTGAATACTTAGGTAAATAGGATATTTCCGTTTTTTATAAATGAGCAAAAATAAATCAATAAGCTGTCATTATGGGGTATTGTGATGTCATTATGGGGTATTGTGATGTCATTATGGGGTATTGTGATGTCATTATGGGGTATTGTGATGTCATTATGGGTTATTGTGATGTCATTATGGGGTATTGTGATGTCATTATGGGGTTTTGTGATGTCATTATGGGGTTTTGTGATGTCATTATGGGGTATTGTGATGTCATTATGGGGTATTGTGATGTCATTATGGGGTATTGTGATGTCATTATGGGGTATTGTGATGTCATTATGGGGTATTGTGATGTCATTATGGGGTATTGTGATGTCATTATGGGGTATTGTGATGTCATTATGGGGTATTGTGATGTCATTATGGGGTTTTGTGATGTCATTATGGGGTATTGTGATGTCATTATGGGGTATTGTGATGTCATTATGGGGTATTGTGATGTCATTATGGGGTATTGTGATGTCATTATGGGGTATTGTGATGTCATTATGGGGTATTGTGATGTCATTATGGGGTATTGTGATGTCATTATGGGGTATTGTGATGTCATTATGGGTTATTGTGATGTCATTATGGGGTATTGTGATGTCATTATGGGGTATTGTGATGTCATTATGGGGTATTGTGATGTCATTATGGGGTATTGTGATGTCATTATGGGGTATTGTGATGTCATTATGGGGTATTGTGATGTCATTATAGGGTATTGTGATGTCATTATGGGGTATTGTGATGTCATTATGGGGTATTGTGATGTCATTATGGGGTATTGTGATGTCATTATGGGGTACTGTGATGTCATTATGGGGTATTGTGATGTCATTATGGGGTATTGTGATGTCATTATGGGGTATTGTGATGTCATTATGGGGTATTGTGACATCATTGCGGGGTATTGTGATGTCATTATGGGGTATTGTGATGTCATTATGGGGTATTGTGATGTCATTATGGGGTATTGTGATGTCATTATGGGGTATTGTGATGTCATTATGGGGTATTGTGATGTCATTATGGGGTATTGTGATGTCATTATGGGGTACTGTGTGGAGATTGAATGATGATTTAATACATTTCATAATAAAGCTGTAACGTAACAAAATGTGTAAACGGTCCAGGGGTCTGAATACTTTCCGATGGCGCTGTATATTACCACACTATGAGGTTGGAATAATACTGTGTAATTGGGGAAAATCATAATCATGTCCTTTTAGTATAAGAGCTGTTTGAAAAGACCGCATGAAATCTCAGCCTGTTTTGGTGGGGTGGAGTTTTGGCCTGCCTGGTGTCATCACCTATTAGTTACTAGACCAATATGAAAAAGTGTTCCAAACGTCTCTCCCAATAACATCTAGTTTTCCCTTCTCAACTCAGACCCCTCAGACAGTCCTAGTGTTCAACACCTCTCTCCCAATAACAGCTAGTTCTCCCCTACCAACTCAGACCCCTCTGATAGTCCTAGTGTTCAACACCTCTCTCCCAATAACATCTAGTTTTCCCTTCTCAACTCAGACCACTCAGACAGTCCTAGTGTTCAACACCTCTCTCCCAATAACATCTAGTTTTCCCTTCCCAACTCAGACCACTCAGACAGTCCTAGTGTTCAACACCTCTCTCCCAATAACAGCTAGTTCTCCCCTACCAACTCAGACCCCTCAGACAGTCCTAGTGTTCAACACCTCTCTCCCAATAACAGCTAGTTCTCCCCTCCCAACTCAGACCACTCAGACAGTCCTAGTGTTCAACACCTCTCTCCCAATAACATCTAGTTCTCCCCTCCCAACTCAGACCCCTCAGACAGTCCTAGTGTTCAACACCTCTCTCCCAATAACAGCTAGTTCTCTCCTCCCAACTCAGACCCCTCTGACAGTCCTAGTGTTCAACACCTCTCTCCCAATAACAGCTAGTTCTCCCCTCCCAACTCAGACCCCTCAGACAGTCCTAGTGTTCTTTAACAGCTAGTTCTCTCCTCCCAACTCAGACCCCTCTGACAGTCCTAGTGTTCAACACCTCTCTCCCAATAACAGCTAGTTCTCCCCTCCCAACTCAGACCACTCAGACAGTCCTAGTGTTCTTTAACAGCTAGTTCTCCCCTACCAACTCAGACCCCTCAGACAGTCCTAGTGTTCAACACCTCTCTCCCAATAACAGCTAGTTCTCCCCTCCCAACTCAGACCACTCAGACAGTCCTAGCAAAATTATTGCTTGAGAAATTGCAGTTTTCTAAGAAGCAATTTTTGTCTGTTTTTTTTGTTGTCATTGAAACCCATCACAGTAAGGTACTTAAATGTTATACTTAAATGATAATTATTGCACTTGTATTAAAGTGTTCTTCTGGAGAGGGAAAGAACATTTCAAATGGCAGGATCATTCCAAGATACTCTGTCTGTCTGTCTGTCTGTCTGTCTGTCTGCCTGCCTGCCTGCCTGCCTGCCTGCCTGCCTGCCTGCCTGCCTGCCAAAATGTGTAAAAGGTCCAGGGGTCTGAATACTATCCGATGGCGCTGTATATTACCACACTATGAGGTTGGAATAATACTGTGTAATTGGGAAAATCATAATCATGTCCTTTTAGTATAAGAGCTGTTTGAAAAGACCGCCTGAAATCTCAGCCTGTTTTGGTGGGGTGGAGTTTTGGCCTGCCTGGTGTCATCACCTATTAGTTACTAGACCAATATGAAAAAGTGTTCCAAACGTCTCTCCCAATAACATCTAGTTCTCCCCTCCCAACTCAGACCCCTCAGACAGTCCTAGTGTTCAACACCTCTCTGCCAATAACAGCTAGTTCTCCCCTCCCAACTCAGACCCCTCTGACAGTCCTAGTGTTCAACACCTCTCTCCCAATAACATCTAGTTCTCCCCTCCCAACTCAGACCCCTCAGACAGTCCTAGTGTTCAACACCTCTCTCCCAATAACAGCTAGTTCTCCCCTCCCAACTCAGACCCCTCAGACAGTCCTAGTGTTCAACACCTCTCTCCCAATAACAGCTAGTTCTCCCCTCCCAACTCAGACCCCTCAGACAGTCCTAGTGTTCAACACCTCTCTCCCAATAACAGCTAGTTCTCTCCTCCCAACTCAGACCACTCGGACAGTCCTAGTGTTCTTTAACAGCTAGTTCTCCCCTCCCAACTCAGACCCCTCTGACAGTCCTAGTGTTCAACACCTCTCTCCCAATAACAGCTAGTTCTCCCCTCCCAACTCAGACCCCTCTGACAGTCCTAGTGTTCAACACCTCTCTCCCAATAACATCTAGTTCTCCCTTCCCAACTCAGACCCCTCAGACAGTCCTAGTGTTCAACACCTCTCTCCCAATAACATCTAGTTCTCCCCTCCCAACTCAGACCACTCTGACAGTCCTAGTGTTCAACACCTCTCTCCCAATAACAGCTAGTTCTCCCCTCCCAACTCAGACCCCTCAGACAGTCCTAGTGTTCAACACCTCTCTCCCAATAACAGCTAGTTCTCCCCTCCCAACTCAGACCCCTCAGACAGTCCTAGTGTTCAACACCTCTCTCCCAATAACAGCTAGTTCTCCCCTCCCAACTCAGACCCCTCTGACAGTCCTAGTGTTCAACACCTCTCTCCCAATAACAGCTAGTTCTCTCCTCCCAACTCAGACCCCTCTGACAGTCCTAGTGTTCAACACCTCTCTCCCAATAACAGCTAGTTCTCCCCTCCCAACTCAGACCCCTCAGACAGTCCTAGTGTTCAACACCTCTCTCCCAATAACAGCTAGTTCTCTCCTCCCAACTCAGACCCCTCAGACAGTCCTAGTGTTCAACACCTCTCTCCCAATAACAGCTAGTTCTCTCCTCCCAACTCAGACCCCTCTGACAGTCCTAGTGTTCAACACCTCTCTCCCAATAACATCTAGTTCTCCCCTCCCAACTCAGACCCCTCTGACAGTCCTAGTGTTCAACACCTCTCTCCCAATAACAGCTAGTTCTCCCCTCCCAACTCAGACCCCTCAGACAGTCCTAGTGTTCAACACCTCTCTCCCAATAACAGCTAGTTCTCCCCTCCCAACTCAGACCCCTCTGACAGTCCTAGTGTTCAACACCTCTCTCCCAATAACAGCTAGTTCTCCCCTACCAACTCAGACCCCTCTGACAGTCCTAGTGTTCAACACCTCTCTCCCAATAACAGCTAGTTCTCCCCTCCCAACTCAGACCCCTCAGACAGTCCTAGTGTTCAACACCTCTCTCCCAATAACAGCTAGTTCTCTCCTCCCAACTCAGACCCCTCAGACAGTCCTAGTGTTCAACACCTCTCTCCCAATAACAGCTAGTTCTCTCCTCCCAACTCAGACCCCTCTGACAGTCCTAGCAAAATTATTGCTTGAGAAATTGCAGTTTTCTATGAAGCAATTTTCGTCTGGTTTTTTTGTTGTCATTGAAACCCATCACAGTAAGGTACTTAAATGTTATACTTAAATGATCATTATTGCACTTGTATTAAAGTGCTCTTCTGGAGAGGGAAAGAACATTTCAAATGGCAGGATCATTCCAAGATACTCTGTCTGTCTGTCTGTCTGCCTGCCTGCCTGCCTGCCTGCCTGCCTGCCTGCCTGCCTGCCTGCCTGCCTGCCTGCCTGCCTGCCTGCCTGCCTGCCTGCCTGCCTGCCTGCCTGCCTGCCTGCCTGCCTGCGCCTGCCTGCCTGCGCCTGCCTGCCTGCCTGCCTAGACCAGGAAGCATTATATTAATGAGAATGAAAATTCAGAGAATGAAAATTCAATTTACTACTGCCTATCATCTCTGATACAGAATCCATTCTCCATGGTAGTCACCATGCTTCACTGATCCAAGGTCAGAATCATCTCTGATACAGAATCCATTCTCCATGGTAGTCACCATGCTTCACTGATCCAAGGTCAGAATCATCTCTGATACAGAAACCATTCTACATGGTAGTCACCATGCTTCACTGATCCAAGGTCAGAATCATCTCTGATACAGAATCCATTCTCCATGGTAGTCACCATGCTTCACTGATCCAAGGTCAGAATCATCTCTGATACAGAAACCATTCTCCATGGTAGTCACCATGCTTCACTGATCCAAGGTCAGAATCATCTCTGATACAGAAACCATTCTACATGGTAGTCACCATGCTTCACTGATCCAAGGTCAGAATCATCTCTGATACAGAAACCATTCTACATGGTAGTCACCATGCTTCACTGATCCAAGGTCAGAATCATCTCTGATACAGAAACCATTCTACATGGTAGTCACCATGCTTCACCGATCCAAGGTCAGAATCATTGTAAGAATTGATGAGCTGGTAGCAAGCTGTTCCTAAATGAAGGTCTCTTATTGGTCGTGTTTGTTCTATTTCCAATCTTGTGTTTTAGAATGTTGGACGCCCAACGTCTCTGTAATGTTTCTAAGTTCAAAGTTACATAAACGCCGTGTCAAAATCCCAATATCTGTGTAACGTTGTGTTGCAGACGTTGGGGAGGACCTACTGAGCATGTGCCAGAAGAACGTGACGTTGAACAGACACCTGATGGAACCTGCAGGTGAGCCGTTAGACAATGTGTAGCGAGAGAACGTTACTTAAACAACGCTTTTTTGCACACACAGGGTTGCCGGCAAACGTGTGACAAGCTGGCATTTTCAATCAGGTCGGGCAGCGCCTCACCACTTTTGATTTAAGTTTAATAACAAATATTTATGAAAAGATGAAGTACAAAGTCATGTAACCCCACTATTCCCCGGGCGCCAACAACGTGGATGTCGAGGATGTCGATTAAGACAGCAGGCAGCCCCCCCCCCCCCCCCCCCCCGCACCTCTCTGATTCAGAGGGGTTGGGTTAAATGCGACACATTTCAGTTGAAGGCATTCAGTTGTACAACTGACTAGATATCCCCCCTTTCCTGTCCTTTCTGACAGGGTAAACCACCCTCTACCGTTATCTATTTATAGCCCTTTTATTGGTGTTAGGAGAACGTCAGTTAAAGGTCATCAAATGTGCTTTATATTCTAATTTCGGCTAGCTAGTCCTCCTGGACATTATCAATCACAAGTGATGAACTGGAAATCAATCAACCCACAGTGATGACAGACTGTGTAACTGTTTAATTACAGATGCAAAGACAGCTCCG
>NC_048576.1:100333360-100388360 GCF_013265735.2 Oncorhynchus mykiss
GTAGGATCAGGTGTTAACCTGTAGGATCAGGTGTTTAACCGGTGGGATCAGGTGTTTAACCGGTGGGATCAGGTGTTTAACCTGTAGGATCAGGTGTTTAACCGGTAGGATCAGGTGTTTAACCGGTAGGATCAGGTGTTTATCTGGAAGGATCAGGTGTTTATCTCGAAGGATCAGGTGTTTAACCGGTAGGATCAGGTGTTTACCGGTAGGATCAGGTGTTTAACCGGTAGGATCAGGTGTTTAACCGGTAGGATCAGGTGTTTAACCGGTAGGATCAGTTGTTTAACCGGTGGGATCAGGTGTTTAACCGGTGGGATCAGGTGTTTAACCGGTAGGATCAGGTGTTTAACTTGTAGGATCAGATGTTTAACCTGTAGGATCAGGTGTTTAACCGGTGGGATCAGGTGTTTAACCGGTAGGATCAGGTGTTTAACCGGTAGGATCAGGTGTTTAACCGGTAGGATCAGGTGTTAAACTGTAGGATCAGGTGTTTAACCTGTAGGATCAGGTGTTTAACCGGTAGGATCAGGTGTTTAACCGGTAGGATCAGGTGTTTAACCGGTAGGATCAGGTGTTAACCTGTAGGATCAGGTGTTTAACCGGTAGGATCAGGTGTTAACCTGTAGGATCAGGTGTTTAACCGGTGGGATCAGGTGTTTAACCTGTAGGATCAGGTGTTTAACCTGTAGGATCAGGTGTTTAACCGGTGGGATCAGGTGTTTAACCTGTAGGATCAGGTGTTTAACCGGTAGGATCAGGTGTTTAACCGGTAGGATCAGGTGTTTATCTGGAAGGATCAGGTGTTTATCTCGAAGGATCAGGTGTTTAACCGGTAGGATCAGGTGTTTACCGGTAGGATCAGGTGTTTAACCGGTAGGATCAGGTGTTTAACCGGTAGGATCAGGTGTTTAACCGGTAGGATCAGTTGTTTAACCGGTGGGATCAGGTGTTTAACCGGTGGGATCAGGTGTTTAACCGGTAGGATCAGGTGTTTAACCGGTAGGATCAGTTGTTTAACCGGTGGGATCAGGTGTTTAACCGGTAGGATCAGGTGTTTAACCGGTAGGATCAGGTGTTTAACCGGTGGGATCAGGTGTTTAACCGGTGGGATCAGGTGTTTAACCGGTGGGATCAGGTGTTTAACCGGTAGGATCAGGTGTTTAACCGGTAGGATCAGGTGTTTCCCGGTGGGATCAGGTGTTTAACCGGTAGGATCAGGTGTTTAATCGGTGGGATCAGGTGTTTAACCGGTGGGATCAGGTGTTTAACCGGTAGGATCAGGTGTTTAACCGGTAGGATCAAGTGTTTAACCGGTAGGATCAGGTGTTTAACCGGTAGGATCAGGTGTTTAACCGGTAGGATCAGGTGTTTATCTGGAAGGATCAGGTGTTAACCTGTAGGATCAGGAGTTTACCTGTAGGATCAGGTGTTTAACCGGTAGGATCAGGTGTTAACCGGTAGGATCAGGTGTTAACCGGTAGGATCAGGTGTTAACCTGTAGGATCAGGTGTTTAACCGGTAGGATCAGGTGTTAACCTGTAGGATCAGGTGTTTAACCGGTGGGATCAGGTGTTTAACCGGTGGGATCAGGTGTTTAACCTGTAGGATCAGGTGTTTAACCTGTAGGATCAGGTGTTTAACCTGTAGGATCAGGTGTTTAACCGGTGGGATCAGGTGTTTAACCTGTAGGATCAGGTGTTTAACCGGTAGGATCAGGTGTTTAACCGGTAGGATCAGGTGTTTATCTGGAAGGATCAGGTGTTTATCTGGAAGGATCAGGTGTTTAACCGGTAGGATCAGGTGTTTACCGGTAGGATCAGGTGTTTAACCGGTAGGATCAGGTGTTTAACCGGTAGGATCAGGTGTTTAACCGGTAGGATCAGTTGTTTAACCGGTGGGATCAGGTGTTTAACCGGTGGGATCAGGTGTTTAACCGGTAGGATCAGGTGTTTAACCTGTAGGATCAGATGTTTAACCTGTAGGATCAGGTGTTTAACCGGTGGGATCAGGTGTTTAACCGGTGGGATCAGGTGTTTAACCGGTAGGATCAGGTGTTAACCTGTAGGATCAGGTGTTTAACCGATAGGATCAGGTGTTAAACTGTAGGATCAGGTGTTTAACCTGTAGGATCAGGTGTTTAACCGGTAGGATCAGGTGTTTAACCGGTAGGATCAGGTGTTAACCGGTAGGATCAGGTGTTAACCTGTAGGATCAGGTGTTTAACCGGTAGGATCAGGTGTTAACCTGTAGGATCAGGTGTTTAACCGGTGGGATCAGGTGTTTAACCGGTGGGATCAGGTGTTTAACCTGTAGGATCAGGTGTTTAACCTGTAGGATCAGGTGTTTAACCTGTAGGATCAGGTGTTTAACCGGTGGGATCAGGTGTTTAACCTGTAGGATCAGGTGTTTAACCGGTAGGATCAGGTGTTTAACCGGTAGGATCAGGTGTTTAACCGGTAGGATCAGGTGTTTATTTGGAAGGATCAGGTGTTTAACCGGTAGGATCAGGTGTTAACCTGTAGGATCAGGTGTTTAACCGATAGGATCAGGTGTTTAACCGGTAGGATCAGGTGTTTAACCGGTAGGATCAGGTGTTAAACTGTAGGATCAGGTGTTTAACCTGTAGGATCAGGTGTTTAACCGGTAGGATCAGGTGTTTAACCGGTAGGATCAGGTGTTAACCGGTAGGATCAGGTGTTAACCTGTAGGATTAGGTGTTTAACCGGTAGGATCAGGTGTTAACCTGTAGGATCAGGTGTTTAACCGGTGGGATCAGGTGTTTAACCGGTGGGATCAGGTGTTTAACCGGTGGGATCAGGTGTTTAACCGGTGGGATCAGGTGTTTAACCGGTAGGATCAGGTGTTTAACCTGTAGGATCAGATGTTTAACCTGTAGGATCAGGTGTTTAACCGGTGGGATCAGGTGTTTAACCGGTAGGATCAGGTGTTAACCTGTAGGATCAGGTGTTTAACCGATAGGATCAGGTGTTTAACCGGTAGGATCAGGTGTTTAACCGGTAGGATCAGGTGTTAAACTGTAGGATCAGGTGTTTAACCTGTAGGATCAGGTGTTTAACCGGTAGGATCAGGTGTTTAACCGGTAGGATCAGGTGTTAACCGGTAGGATCAGGTGTTAACCTGTAGGATCAGGTGTTTAACCGGTAGGATCAGGTGTTAACCTGTAGGATCAGGTGTTTAACCGGTGGGATCAGGTGTTTAACCGGTGGGATCAGGTGTTTAACCGGTGGGATCAGGTGTTTAACCTGTAGGATCAGGTGTTTAACCGGTAGGATCAGGTGTTTAACCGGTGGGATCAGGTGTTTAACCGGTGGGATCAGGTGTTTAACCGGTAGGATCAGGTGTTTAACCGTTGGGATCAGGTGTTTAACCGGTAGGATCAGGTGTTTAACCTGTAGGATCAGATGTTTAACCTGTAGGATCAGGTGTTTAACCGGTGGGATCAGGTGTTTAACCGGTAGGATCAGGTGTTAACCTGTAGGATCAGGTGTTTAACCGATAGGATCAGGTGTTTAACCGGTAGGATCAGGTGTTTAACCGGTAGGATCAGGTGTTAAACTGTAGGATCAGGTGTTTAACCTGTAGGATCAGGTGTTTAACCGGTAGACATCAGGTGTTTAACCGGTAGGATCAGGTGTTAACCGGTAGGATCAGGTGTTAACCTGTAGGATCAGGTGTTTAACCGGTAGGATCAGGTGTTAACCTGTAGGATCAG
The DNA here is from genome assembly GCF_013265735.2 of Oncorhynchus mykiss. Taxonomy (NCBI): domain Eukaryota; kingdom Metazoa; phylum Chordata; class Actinopteri; order Salmoniformes; family Salmonidae; genus Oncorhynchus; species Oncorhynchus mykiss. The sequence continues at coordinate 100,337,097 of NC_048576.1, forward strand.
GTGTTTAACCGGTGGGATCAGGTGTTTAACCGGTGGGATCAGGTGTTTAACCGGTGGGATCAGGTGTTTAACCTGTAGGATCAGGTGTTTAACCTGTAGGATCAGGTGTTTAACCGGTGGGATCAGGTGTTTAACCTGTAGGATCAGGTGTTTAACCTGTAGGATCAGGTGTTTAACCGGTGGGATCAGGTGTTTAACCTGTAGGATCAGGTGTTTAACCGGTAGGATCAGGTGTTTAACCGGTAGGATCAGGTGTTTAACCGGTAGGATCAGGTGTTTATTTGGAAGGATCAGGTGTTTATCTCGAAGGATCAGGTGTTTAACCGGTAGGATCAGGTTTTTACCGGTGGGATCAGGTGTTTAACCGGTAGGATCAGGTGTTTAACCGGTAGGATCAGGTTTTTAACCGGTGGGATCAGGTGTTTAACCGGTGGGATCAGGTGTTTAACCGGTAGGATCAGGTGTTTAACCGGTAGGATCAGGTGTTTAACCGGTGGGATCAGGTGTTTAACCGGTAGGATCAGGTGTTTAACCGGTGGGATCAGGTGTTTAACCGGTGGGATCAGGTGTTTAACCGGTAGGATCAAGTGTTTAACCGGTAGGATCAGGTGTTTAACCGGTAGGATCAGGTGTTTAACCGGTAGGATCAGGTGTTTATCTGGAAGGATCAGGTGTTAACCTGTAGGATCAGGAGTTTACCTGTAGGATCAGGTGTTTAACCTGTAGGATCAGGTGTTTAACCGGTGGGATCAGGTGTTTAACCGGTAGGATCAGGTGTTTATCCGGTAGGATCAAATCAAATCAAATTTATTTATATAGCTCTTCGTACATCAGCTGATATCTCAAAGTGCTGTACAGAAACCCAGCCTAAAACCCCAAACAGCAAGCAATGCAGGTGTAGAATCACGGTGGCTAGGAAAAACTCCCTAGAAAGGCCAAAACCTAGGAAGAAACCTAGAGAGGAACCAGGCTATGTGGGGTGGCCAGTCCTCTTCTGGCTGTGCCGGGTGGAGATTATAACAGAACATGGCCAAGATGTTCAAATGTTCATAAATGACCAACATGGTCGAATAATAATAAGGCAGAACAGTTGAAACTGGAGTAGCAGCACGGCCAGGTGGACTGGGGACAGCAAGGAGTCATCATGTCAGGTAGTCCTGGGGCATGGTCCTAGGGCTCAGGTCCTCCGAGAGAGAGAAAGAAAGAGAGAATTAGAAATCAGATGTTTAATCGGTGGGATCAGGTGTTTAACCTGTAGGATCAGGTGTTTAACCAGTAGGATCAGGTGTTTAACCGGTGGGATCAGGTGTTTAACCGGTGGGATCAGGTGTTTAACCGGTGGGATCAGGTGTTTAACCTGTAGGATCAGGTGTTTAACCGGTAGGATCAGGTGTTTAACCGGTAGGATCAGTTGTTTAACCGGTGGGATCAGGTGTTTAACCGGTGGGATCAGGTGTTTAACCGGTAGGATCAGGTGTTTAACCGGTGGGATCAGGTGTTTAACCGGTAGGATCAGGTGTTTAATCGGTGGGATCAGGTGTTTAATCGGTGGGATCAGGTGTTTAACCGGTGGGATCAGGTGTTTAACCGGTGGGATCAGGTGTTTAACCGGTAGGATCAGGTGTTTAACCGGTAGGATCAAGTGTTTAACCGGTAGGATCAGGTGTTTAACCGGTAGGATCAGGTGTTTAACCGGTAGGATCAGGTGTTTATCTGGAAGAATCAGGTGTTAACCTGTAGGATCAGGAGTTTACCTGTAGGATCAGGTGTTTAACCTGTAGGATCAGGTGTTTAACCGGTGGGATCAGGTGTTTAACCGGTAGGATCAGTTGTTTATCCGGTAGGATCAAATCAAATAAAATTTATTTATATAGCTCTTCGTACATCAGCTGATATCTCAAAGTGCTCTACAGAAACCCAGCCTAAAACCCCAAACAGCAAGCAATGCAGGTGTAGAATCACGGTGGCTAGGAAAAACTCCCATGAAAGGCCAAAACCTAGGAAGAAACCTAGAGAGGAACCAGGCTATGTGGGGTGGCCAGTCCTCTTCTGGCTGTGCCGGGTGGAGATTATAACAGAACATGGCTAAGATGTTCAAATGTTCATAAATGACCAACATGGTCGAATAATAATAAGGCAGAACAGTTGAAACTGGAGTAGCAGCACGGCCAGGTGGACTGGGGACAGCAAGGAGTCATCATGTCAGGTAGTCCTGGGGCATGGTCCTAGGGCTCAGGTCCTCCGAGAGAGAGAAAGAAAGAGAGAATTTGAAATCAGATGTTTAACCGGTGGGATCAGGTGTTTAACCTGTAGGATCAGGTGTTTAACCTGTAGGATCAGGTGTTTAACCGGTAGGATCAGGTGTTTAACCGGTGGGATCAGGTGTTTAACCTGTAGGATCAGGTGTTTAACCTGTAGGATCAGGTGTTTAACCTGTAGGATCAGGTGTTTAACCGGTGGGATCAGGTGTTAAATTGTAGGATCAGGTGTTTAACCTGTAGGATCAGGAGTTTACCTGTAGGATCAGGTGTTAACCTGTAGGATCAGGAGTTTACCTGTAGGATCAGGTGTTTAACCTGTAGGATCAGGTGTTTAACCGGTGGGATCAGGTGTTTAACCGGTGGGATCAGGTGTTTAACCGGTAGGATCAGGTGTTTAACCGGTAGGATCAGGTGTTTAACCTGTAGGATCAGGTGTTTAACCGGTAGGATCAAGTGTTTAACCGGTAGGATCAGGTGTTTAACCGGTAGGATCAGGTGTTTAACCGGTAGAATCAGGTGTTTAACCGGTGGGATCGGGTGTTTAACCGGTGGGATCAGGTGTTTAACCGGTAGGATCAGGTTTTTAACCGGTGGGATCAGGTGTTTAACCGGTAGGATCAGGTGTTTAACCGGTAGGATCAGGTGTTAACCTGTAGGATCAAGTTTTTAACCGGTAGGATCTGGTGTTTAACCTGTAGGATCAGGTGTTTAACCGGTAGGATCAGGTGTTTAACCGGTGGGATCAGGTGTTTAACCTGTAGGATCAGGTGTTTAACCTGTAGGATCAGGTGTTTAACCGGTGGGATCAGGTGTTAACCTGTAGGATCAGGTGTTTAACCTGTAGGATCAGGAGTTTACCTGTAGGATCAGGTGTTTAACCTGTAGGATCAGGTGTTTAACCTGTAGGATCAGGTGTTTAACCGGTGGGATCAGGTGTTTAACCTGTAGGATCAGGTGTTTAACCGGTAGGATCAGGTGTTTAACCGGTGGGATCAGGTGTTTATCCGGTAGGATCAGGTGTTAACCTGTAGGATCAGGTGTTAACCTGTAGGATCAAGTGTTAACCGGTAGGATCAGGTGTTTATCTGGAAGGATCAGGTGTTTATCTGGAAGGATCAGGTGTTTAACCGGTAGGATCAGGTGTTTACCGGTAGGATCAGGTGTTTACCGGTAGGATCAGGCGTTTAACCGGTAGGATCAGGTGTTTAACCGGTAGAATCAGTTGTTTAACCGGTGGGATCAGGTGTTTAACCGGTAGGATCAGGTGTTTAACCGGTAGGATCAGGTGTTTAACCGGTGGGATCAGGTGTTTAACCGGTAGGATCAGGTGTTTAACCTGTAGGATCAGGGATCAGGTGTTTAACCTGTAGGATCAGGTGTTTAACCGGTAGGATCAGGTGTTAACCTGTAGGATCAGGTGTTTAACCGGTAGGATCAGGTGGTAACCTGTAGGATCAGGTGTTAACCGGTAGGATCAGGTGTTTAACCGGTAGGATCAGGGATCAGGTGTTTAACCTGTAGGATCAGGTGTTTAACCGGTAGGATCAGGTGTTTAACCGGTGGGATCAGGTGTTTAACCGGTAGGATCAGGTGTTTAACCGGTATGATCATGTGTTTAACCTGTAGGATCAGGTGTTTAACCGGTAGGATCAGGGATCAGGTGTTTAACCTGTAGGATCAGGTGTTTAACCGGTGGGATCAGGTGTTTAACCGGTAGGATCAGGTGTTTAACCGGTGGGATCAGGTGTTTAACCGGTAGGATCAGGTGTTTAACTGGTAGGATCAGGTGTTTAACCGGTAGGATCAGGTGTTTAACCGGTAGGATCAGGTGTTTAACCGGTAGGATCAGGTGTTAACCTGTAGGATCAGGTGTTTAACCGGTAGGATCAGGTGTTTAACCGGTAGGATCAGGTGTTTAACCGGTAGGATCAGGTGTTTAACCGGTAGAATCAGGTGTTTAACCGGTGGGATCGGGTGTTTAACCGGTGGGATCAGGTGTTTAACCGGTAGGATCAGGTTTTTAACCGGTGGGATCAGGTGTTTAACCGGTAGGATCAGGTGTTTAACCGGTAGGATCAGGTGTTAACCTGTAGGATCAAGTTTTTAACCGGTAGGATCTGGTGTTTAACCTGTAGGATCAGGTGTTTAACCGGTAGGATCAGGTGTTTAACCGGTGGGATCAGGTGTTTAACCTGTAGGATCAGGTGTTTAACCTGTAGGATCAGGTGTTTAACCTGTAGGATCAGGTGTTTAACCGGTGGGATCAGGTGTTAACCTGTAGGATCAGGTGTTTAACCTGTAGGATCAGGAGTTTACCTGTAGGATCAGGTGTTTAACCTGTAGGATCAGGTGTTTAACCTGTAGGATCAGGTGTTTAACCGGTGGGATCAGGTGTTTAACCTGTAGGATCAGGTGTTTAACCGGTAGGATCAGGTGTTTAACCGGTGGGATCAGGTGTTTATCCGGTAGGATCAGGTGTTAACCTGTAGGATCAGGTGTTAACCTGTAGGATCAAGTGTTAACCGGTAGGATCAGGTGTTTATCTGGAAGGATCAGGTGTTTATCTGGAAGGATCAGGTGTTTAACCGGTAGGATCAGGTGTTTACCGGTAGGATCAGGTGTTTACCGGTAGGATCAGGCGTTTAACCGGTAGGATCAGGTGTTTAACCGGTAGAATCAGTTGTTTAACCGGTGGGATCAGGTGTTTAACCGGTAGGATCAGGTGTTTAACCGGTAGGATCAGGTGTTTAACCGGTGGGATCAGGTGTTTAACCGGTAGGATCAGGTGTTTAACCTGTAGGATCAGGGATCAGGTGTTTAACCTGTAGGATCAGGTGTTTAACCGGTAGGATCAGGTGTTAACCTGTAGGATCAGGTGTTTAACCGGTAGGATCAGGTGGTAACCTGTAGGATCAGGTGTTAACCGGTAGGATCAGGTGTTTAACCGGTAGGATCAGGGATCAGGTGTTTAACCTGTAGGATCAGGTGTTTAACCGGTAGGATCAGGTGTTTAACCGGTGGGATCAGGTGTTTAACCGGTAGGATCAGGTGTTTAACCGGTATGATCATGTGTTTAACCTGTAGGATCAGGTGTTTAACCGGTAGGATCAGGGATCAGGTGTTTAACCTGTAGGATCAGGTGTTTAACCGGTGGGATCAGGTGTTTAACCGGTAGGATCAGGTGTTTAACCGGTGGGATCAGGTGTTTAACCGGTAGGATCAGGTGTTTAACTGGTAGAATCAGGTGTTTAACCGGTAGGATCAGGTGTTTAACCGGTAGGATCAGGTGTTTAACCGGTAGGATCAGGTGTTAACCTGTAGGATCAGGTGTTTAACCGGTAGGATCAGGTGGTAACCTGTAGGATCAGGTGTTAACCGGTAGGATCAGGTGTTTAACCGGTAGGATCAGGGATCAGGTGTTTAACCTGTAGGATCAGGTGTTTAACCGGTAGGATCAGGTGTTTAACCGGTGGGATCAGGTGTTTAACCGGTAGGATCAGGTGTTTAACCGGTATGATCATGTGTTTAACCGGTAGGATCAGGTGTTTAACCGGTAGGATCAGGTGTTTAACCGGTGGGATCAGGTGTTTAACCGGTGGGATCAGGTGTTGAACCGGTGGGATCAGGTGTTTAACCGGTGGGATCAGGTGTTTAACCGGTGGGATCAGGTGTTTAACCGGTGGGATCAGGTGTTTAACCGGTGGGATCAGGTGTTTAACCGTTGGGATCAGGTGTTTAACCGGTGGGATCAGGTGTTTAACCGGTGGGATCAGGTGTTTGACCGGTAGGATCAGGTGTTTAACCGGTAGGATCAGGTGTTTAACCGGTAGGATCAGGTGTTTAACCAGTAGGATCAGGTGTTATTTTTATGGTAACAAATGTTATCTGGTGGATTGTTAATGATCTCCCTGCTAATTCACTCAGAGCATGATCTCTGTGGAATGTCAATGATCTCTGTGGAATGTCAATGATCTCTGTGGAATGTTAATGATCTCTGTGGAACGTTAATGATCTCTGTGGAATGTTAATGATCTCTGTGGAATGTCAATGATCTCTGTGGAATGTTCAAGATCTCTGTGGAATGTTAATGATCTCTGTGGAATGTTAATAAACTGTATTTATTTGACATTTGTTCCAGTGTGCTACGATGACGACCTAACAGATGCGCTGTTCCGAACTCTGTACAGAATCTGTAACAACCTCCGTCTCCCCTGTACTACATACTTGTCTATAGAGAAGAGGTAACCTACCTGTGCTACATACCTGTCTATAGAGAAGAGGTAACCTACCTGTACTACATACCTGTCTATAGAGAAGAGGTAACCTACCTGTACTACATACCTGTCTATAGAGAAGAGGTAACCTACCTGTACTACATACCTGTCTATAGAGAAGAGGTAACCTACCTGTACTACATACCTGTCTATAGAGAAGAGGTAACATACCTGTACTACATACCTGTCTATAGAGAAGAGGTAACATACCTGTACTACATACCTGTCTATAGAGAAGAGGTAACATACCTGTACTACATACAGTGCCTTGCGAAAGTATTCGCCCCCCTTGAACTTTGCGACCTTTTGCCACATTTCAGGCTTCAAACATAAAGATATAAAACTGTATTTTTTGTGAAGAATCAACAACATGTGGGACACGATCATGAAGTGGAACGACATTTATTGGATATTTCAAACTTTTTTAACAAATCACAAACTGTTAAAACTGTTAAAAAAGTTAATACTTTGTAGCGCCACCTTTTGCTGCGATTACAGCTGTAAGTCGCTTGGGGTATGTCTCTATCAGTTTTGCACATCGAGAGACTGACATTTTTTCCCATTCCTCCTTGCAAAACAGCTCGAGCTCAGTGAGGTTGGATGGAGAGCATTTGTGAACAGCAGTTTTCAGTTCTTTCCACAGATTCTCGATTGGATTCAGGTCTGGACTTTGACTTGGCCATTCTAACACCTGGATATGTTTATTTTTGAACCATTCCATTGTAGATTTTGCTTTATGTTTTGGATCATTGTCTTGTTGGAAGACAAATCTCCGTCCCAGTCTCAGGTCTTTTGCAGACTCCATCAGGTTTTCTTCCAGAATGGTCCTGTATTTGGCTCCATCCATCTTCCCATCAATGATGCTGCCACCACCATGTTTGACAGTGGGGATGGTGTGTTCAGGGTGATGAGCTGTGTTGCTTTTACGCCAAACATAACGTTTTACATTGTTGCCAAAAAGTTCAATTTTGGTTTCATCTGACCAGAGCACCTTCTTCCACATGTTTGGTGTGTCTCCCAGGTGGCTTGTGGCAAACTTTAAACAACACTTTTTATGGATATCTTTAAGAAATGGCTTTCTTCTTGCCACTCTTCCATAAAGGCCAGATTTGTGCAATATACGACTGATTGTTGTCCTATGGACAGAGTCTCCCACCTCAGCTGTAGATCTCTGCAGTTCATCCAGAGTGATCATGGGCCTCTTGGCTGCATCTCTGATCAGTCTTCTCCTTGTATGAGCTGAAAGTTTAGAGGGACGGCCAGGTCTTGGTAGATTTGCAGTGGTCTGATACTCCTTCCATTTCAATATTATCGCTTGCACAGTGCTCCTTGGGATGTTTAAAGCTTGGGAAATCTTTTTGTATCCAAATCCGGCTTTAAACTTCTTCACAAGTGTATCTCGGACCTGCCTGGTGTGTTCCTTGTTCTTCATGATGCTCTCTGCGCTTTTAACGGACCTCTGAGACTATCACAGTGCAGGTGCATTTATACGGAGACTTGATTACACACAGGTGGATTGTATTTATCATCATTAGTCATTTAGGTCAACATTGGATCATTCAGAGATCCTCACTGAACTTCTGGAGAGAGTTTGCTGCACTGAAAGTAAAGGGGCTGAATAATTTTGCACGCCCAATTTTTCAGTTTTTGATTTGTCAAAAAAGTTTGAAATATCCAATAAATGTCGTTCCACTTCATGATTGTGTCCCACTTGTTGTTGATTCTTCACAAAAAATACAGTTTTATATCTTTATGTTTGAAGCCTGAAATGTGGCAAAAGGTCTCAAAGTTCAAGGGGGCTGAATACTTTCGCAAGGCACTGTACCTGTCTATAGAGAAGAGGTAACATACCTGTACTACATACCTGTCTATAGAGAAGAGGTAACCTACCTGTACTACATACCTGTCTATTCTGGCTGGGCCACTCACGGACATTCAGAGACTTTTCCCGAAGCCACTACTGCGTTGTCTTGGCTGTGTTCTTAGGGTCGTTGTCCTGTTGGACCATCGCCCCAGTCTGAGGTTCTGAACACTCAGGTTTTCATCAAGGATCTCTCTGTACTTTGCTCCGTTCATCTTTCCCTCGATCCTGACTAGTCTCCCAATCCCTGCTGCTGAAAAACATTGGCACATCAGGATGTTGCCACCACCATGCTTCACTGTAGGGATGATGCCAGGTTTCCTCCAGACGTGATGCTTGTCATTCAGGCCAAAGAGTTCAATCTTGGCTTCATCAGACCAGAGAATCTTGTTTCTCATGGTCTGAGAGTCTTTAGGTGCCTCTTGACAAACTCCTAGCGGGGTGTCATGTGCCTTTTCCTGAGGAGTGGCTTCTGTCTGACCATAAAGGCCTGGAGTGCTGCAGAGATGGTTGTCCTTCTGGAAGTTTCTCCCATCTCCACAGAGGAACTCTGGAGCTCTGTTAGAGTGACCATCAGGTTCTTGTATATATAGATTTATGCTAAATGTAAAAAATAAATCCAGCTCATGTGCCACATCTTGTAATTACAGTCTTTGTTTGTGTGTGCGTGTGTGCGTGTTCGTTCCCCAGGCTGAACTTCACTCTGAGACACATGGACATATCCTGTGAGGCCTACGACCATTTCCGCCACTGTCTGTGTGAGATGCAGGAGCTGAGGGACGGACGGACATGCTTCACAGTGGAGCAGGTCACACCCTCTTTCCCACAGTGTCTGCTGTATGAGCGCATAGAGCAACTGGTGAGAGACAGACAGTTTCATATACACACTTTACTGAACCTAGAAAACCTCTATCCAACAGAATGTTTCTAGTACTATATCCTAAACCCCTATCCAACAGTATGTTTCTAGTACTATATCCTAAACCCCTATCCAACAGTATGTTTCTAGTACTATATCCTAAACCCCTATCCAACAGTATGTTTCTAGTACTATATCCTAAACCCCTATCCAACAGTATGTTTCTAGTACTATATCCTAAACCCCTATCCAACAGTATGTTTCTAGTACTATATCCTAAATCCAACAGTATGTTTCTAGTACTATATCCTAAACCCAACAGTATGTTTCTAGTACTATATCCTAAACCCCTATCCAACAGTATGTTTCTAGTACTATATCCTAAACCCAACAGTATGTTTCTAGTACTATATCCTAAACCCAACAGTATGTTTATAGTACTATATCCAAACCCCTATCCAACAGTATGTTTCTAGTACTATATCCTAAACCCAACAGTATTTTTCTAGTACTATATCCTAAACCCCTATCCAACAGTATGTTTCTAGTACTATATCCTAAACCCAACAGTATGTTTCTAGTACTATATCCTAAACCCCTATCCAACAGTATGTTTCTAATACTGTATCCTAAACCCAACAGTATGTTTCTAGTACTATATCCTAAACCCAACAGTATGTTTCTAGTACTATATCCTAAACCCCTATCCAACAGTATGTTTCTAGTACTATATCCTAAACCCCTATCCAACAGTATGTTTCTAGTACTATATCCTAAACCCCTATCCAACAGTATGTTTCTAGTACTATATCCTAAACCCCTATCCAACAGTATGTTTCTAGTACTATATCCTAAATCCAACAGTATGTTTCTAGTACTATATCCTAAACCCAACAGTATGTTTCTAGTACTATATCCTAAACCCCTATCCAACAGTATGTTTCTAGTACTATATCCTAAACCCAACAGTATGTTTCTAGTACTATATCCTAAACCCAACAGTATGTTTATAGTACTATATCCAAACCCCTATCCAACAGTATGTTTCTAGTACTATATCCTAAACCCAACAGTATTTTTCTAGTACTATATCCTAAACCCCTATCCAACAGTATGTTTCTAGTACTATATCCTAAACCCAACAGTATGTTTCTAGTACTATATCCTAAACCCCTATCCAACAGTATGTTTCTAATACTGTATCCTAAACCCAACAGTATGTTTCTAGTACTATATCCTAAACCCAACAGTATGTTTCTAGTACTGTATCCTAAACCCAACAGTATGTTTCTAGTACTATATCCTAAACCCCTATCCAACAGTATGTTTCTAGTACTGTATCCTAAACCCAACAGTATGTTTCTAGTACTATATCCTAAACCCAACAGTATGTTTCTAGTACTATATCCTAAACCCAACAGTATGTTTCTAGTACTATATCCTAAACCCAACAGTATGTTTCTAGTACTATATCCTAAACCCAACAGTATGTTTCTAGTACTATATCCTAAACCCCTATCAACAGTATGTTTCTAGTACTATATCCTAAACCCAACAGTATGTTTCTAGTACTATATCCTAAACCCCTATCCAACAGTATGTTTCTAGTACTATATCCTAAACCCAACAGTATGTTTATAGTACTATATCCTAAACCCCTATCCAACAGTATGTTTCTAGTACTATATCCTAAACCCCTATCCAACAGTATGTTTCTAGTACTATATCCTAAACCCAACAGTATGTTTCTAGTACTATATCCTAAACCCCTATCCAACAGTATGTTTCTAGTACTATATCCTAAACCCAACAGAATGTTTCTAGTACTATATCCTAAACCCCTATCCAACAGTATGTTTCTAGTACTATATCCTAAACCCCTATCCAACAGTATGTTTCTAGTACTATATCCTAAACCCCTATCCAACAGTATGTTTCTAGTACTATATCCTAAACCCCTATCCAACAGTATGTTTCTAGTACTATATCCTAAACCCCTATCCAACAGTATGTTTCTAGTACTATATCCTAAACCCAACAGTATGTTTCTAGTACTATATCCTAAACCCCTATCCAACAGTATGTTTCTAGTACTATATCCTAAACCCCTATCCAACAGTATGTTTCTAGTACTATATCCTAATCCCCTATCCAACAGTATGTTTCTAGTACTATATCCTAAACCCAACAGTATGTTTCTAGTACTATATCCTAAATCCAACAGTATGTTTCTAGTACTATATCCTAAACCCAACAGTATGTTTCTAGTACTATATCCTAAACCCCTATCCAACAGTATGTTTCTAGTACTATATCCTAAACCCAACAGTATGTTTCTAGTACTATATCCTAAACCCAACAGTATGTTTATAGTACTATATCCAAACCCCTATCCAACAGTATGTTTCTAGTACTATATCCTAAACCCAACAGTATTTTTCTAGTACTATATCCTAAACCCCTATCCAACAGTATGTTTCTAGTACTATATCCTAAACCCAACAGTATGTTTCTAGTACTATATCCTAAACCCCTATCCAACAGTATGTTTCTAGTACTGTATCCTAAACCCAACAGTATGTTTCTAGTACTATATCCTAAACCCAACAGTATGTTTCTAGTACTGTATCCTAAACCCAACAGTATGTTTCTAGTACTATATCCTAAACCCCTATCCAACAGTATGTTTCTAGTACTGTATCCTAAACCCAACAGTATGTTTCTAGTACTATATCCTAAACCCAACAGTATGTTTCTAGTACTATATCCTAAACCCAACAGTATGTTTCTAGTACTATATCCTAAACCCCTATCCAACAGTATGTTTCTAGTACTATATCCTAAACCCAACAGTATGTTTCTAGTACTATATCCTAAACCCCTATCCAACAGTATGTTTCTAGTACTATATCCTAAACCCCTATCCAACAGTATGTTTCTAGTACTATATCCTAAACCCCTATCCAACAGTATGTTTCTAGTACTATATCCTAAACCCCTATCCAACAGTATGTTTCTAGTACTATATCCTAAACCCCTATCCAACAGTATGTTTCTAGTACTATATCCTAAACCCAACAGTATGTTTCTAGTACTATATCCTAAACCCCTATCCAACAGTATGTTTCTAGTACTATATCCTAAACTCCTATCCAACAGTATGTTTCTAGTACTATATCCTAAATCCAACAGTATGTTTCTAGTACTATATCCTAAATCCAACAGTATGTTTCTAGTACTATATCCTAAACCCCTATCCAACAGTATGTTTCTAGTACTGTATCCTAAACCCCTATCCAAAAGTATGTTTCTAGTACTGTATCCTAAACCCCTATCCAACAGTATGTTTCTAGTACTATATCCTAAACCCCTATCCAACAGAATGTTTCTAGTACTATATCCTAAACCCAACAGAATGTTTATAGTACTAAATCCTAAACCCCTATCCAACAGTATGTTTCTAGTACTGTATCCTAAACCCCTATCCAAAAGTATGTTTCTAGTACTGTATCCTAAACCCCTATCCAACAGAATGTTTCTAGTACTATATCCTAAACCCAACAGAATGTTTATAGTACTAAATCCTAAACCCCTATCCAACAGTATGTTTCTAGTACTGTATCCTAAACCCCTATCCAAAAGTATGTTTCTAGTACTATATCCTAAACCCCTATCCAACAGAATGTTTCTAGTACTATATCCTAAACCCAACAGAATGTTTATAGTACTAAATCCTAAACCCCTATCCAACAGTATGTTTCTAGTACTGTATCCTAAACCCCTATCCAAAAGTATGTTTCTAGTACTGTATCCTAAACCCCTATCCAACAGTATGTTTCTAGTACTATATCCTAAACCCAACAGAATGTTTATAGTACTAAATCCTAAACCCCTATCCAACAGTATGTTTCTAGTACTATATCCTAAACCCAACAGAATGTTTATAGTACTAAATCCTAAACCCCTATCCAAAAGTATGTTTCTAGTACTGTATCCTAAACCCCTATCCAACAGTATGTTTCTAGTACTGTATCCTAAACCCCTATCAAACAGAATGTTTCTAGTACTATATCCTAAACCCCTATCCAACAGTATGTTTCTAGTACTATATCCTAAACCCCTATCCAACAGTATGTTTCTAGTACTATATCCTAAACCCAACAGTATGTTTCTAGTACTATATCCTAAACCCAACAGTATGTTTCTAGTACTACATCCTACACCCAACAGTATGTTTCTAGTACTATATCCTAAACCCAACAGTATGTTTCTAGTACTATATCCTAAACCCAACAGTATGTTTCTAGTACTATATCCTAAACCCAAAAGAATGTTTCTAGTACTGTATCCTAAACCCAACAGTATGTTTCTAGTACTATATCCTAAACCCAACAGTATGTTTCTAGTACTATATCCTAAACCCAACAGTATGTTTCTAGTACTACATCCTACACCCAACAGTATGTTTCTAGTACTATATCCTAAACCCAACAGTATGTTTCTAGTACTATATCCTAAACCCAACAGTATGTTTCTAGTACTATATCCTAAACCCAAAATAATGTTTCTAGTACTATATCCTAAACCCAACAGTATGTTTCTAGTACTGTATCCTAAACCCCTATCCAACAGTATGTTTCTAGTACTATATCCTGTTGTAGGTGTGTTGTAGGTGTGTTGAGGCATGACCCCCTCACTGGCCAATCAGAACGTGTTGTAGGTGTGTTGAGGCATGACCCCTTCACTGGCCAATCAGAACGTGTTGTAGGTGTGTTGAGGCATGACCCCCTCACTGGCCAATCGGAACGTGTTGTAGGTGTGTTGAGGCATGACTCCCTCACTGGCCAATCAGAACGTGCTCCAGGGCTAAATATGTGGTTGCTTCAAGTTGGGTATTTACAGTCTTTTATATATTGCGTTGTCATCAACTCCAATTCCAATGTTAGACTTTCTCTTTTTCAGGAGTTGTGGAAAGTGACAGCGGTGCCTGTCTAACCCTCTGAGGAGCTGACCTGCTCCTAGACCTGCTCCTAGACCTGCTCCTTAGACCTGCTCCTTAGACCTGCTCCTTAGACCTGCTCCTTAGACCTGCTCCTTGACCTGCTCCTTGACCTGCTCCTAGACCTGCTCCTTTGACCTGCTCCTAGACCTGCTCCTAGACCTGCTCCTAGACCTGCTCCTAGACCTGCTCCTAGACCTGCTCCTTGACCTGCTCCTTGACCTGCTCCTAGACCTGCTCCTTGACCTGCTCCTAGACCTGCTCCTAGACCTGCTCCTGGTGTTTTCGGAGCCTCTTGTGGTCAGTGTTGAGAAGGTATTGATAAAACATATAGATTATTTAGTGAACTTGTAGCAGTCATTTCAATCAGGGCAGCTGGACAGCACTGAACAAAGACACTAGGAATGATCTCTGTAAATGAACTCACTTGTTAAATAAGATGTTTTTAAGCTCAGATCAGGGGTTGTGATATATATATATATATATATATATTCACTATATTCTCATTTACTTGCTGTTAGATTGATGTGAACCGGTGAAATGGGACAGCCCCATAGCCTCTGAATGTTTTGTTCCGATGTAAATGATGAGTGATCAGGTAAAACACTGACCTGGGATGCATCCCAAATGGTATCCTATCCTCAATATAGTGCACTACTTTAGACCAGAGCCCTATGGACCCTGGTCTAGAGCCCTGTGGACCCTGGTCTAGAGCCCTATATACCCTGGTCTAGAGCCCTATGGACCCTGGTCTAGAGCCCTATGGACCCTGGTCTAGAGCCCTATGGACCCTGGACCAGAGCCCTATGGACCCTGGTCTAGAGCCCTATGGACCCTGGTCTAGAGCCCTATGGACCCTGGACCAGAGCCCTATGGACCCTGGTCTAGAGCCCTATGGACCCTGGTCTAGAGCCCTATGGACCCTGGTCTAGAGCCCTGTGGACCCTGGACCAGAGCCCTGTGGACCCTGGAACAGAGCCCTGTGGACCCTGGTCTAGAGTCCAATGGACCCTGGTCTAGAGCCCTGTGGACCCTGGTCTAGAGCCCTGTGGACCCTGGTCTAGAGCCCTATGGACCCTGGTCTAGAGTCCTATGGACCCTGGTCTAGAGCCCTATGGACACTGGTCTAGAGCCCTATGGACCCTGGTCTAGAGCCCTATGGACCCTGGTCTAGAGCCCTGTGGACCCTGGACCAGAGCCCTATGGACCCTGGTCTAGAGCCCTGTGGACCCTGGTCTAGAGCCCTATGGACCCTGGTCTAGAGCCCTATGGACCCTGGTCTAGAGCCCCGTGGACCCTGGTCTAGAGCCCCGTGGACCCTGGTCTAGAGCCCTGTGGACCCTGGTCTAGAGTCCAATGGACCCTGGTCTAGAGTCCAATGGACCCTGGTCTAGAGCCCTGTGGACCCTGGTCTAGAGCCCTATGGACCCTGGTCTAGAGCCCTATGGACCCTGGTCTAGAGCCCTATGGACCCTGGACCAGAGCCCTATGGACCCTGGACCAGAGCCCTATGGACCCTGGTCTAGAGCCCTGTGGACCCTGGTCTAGAGCCCTATGGACCCTGGTCTAGAGCCCTATGGACCCTGGTCTAAAATAGTGCACTATGTAGGGACCCGAGTCCTATGGAACACTACCTTAATGTCTGTTTATAACTTATAAGACATTATTAAATAGCTTGTTAACAATTGAGTAAATAAACTGTTTATCAATCAGTATTTCTAAGTTCATATATTTAATAAAATAAACTACCTAATAATGTTCATAACAGCTTTATAAGCAGACATATAGTGTTAATGATGTGTGTATATTGATACAAGACCACGGCACTGTTTATTTCACAATTATACACTCATCTTTTGATTCAAAATGACTAAATAAAATACAAGTTATTGATTTATTTAAACAACAGAAAAATGTCTTTATTAGAATTTGTGAACTTTGATTCATACCGTCTTAAAGGTGCATTCTGGGATTGAAACCACAACCAAGCCTCCACCCGGCCTCTTTTTTATGTCAACAGCTGAGGAATTGGAACCACTCACAAATTCACGGACGGAGCTACGACTGACCATCTATGAGATCAGAATGATAGTTTTAACTGTGTTTTCAGGTTTAAAATGACATTCTTTACACACAGTGGAGGATAACAAGCTTGTGTTTGGGGTTCTGATCCGGTAAGACAGTTTAATTAAGCTCCTCAGTCATACGTGTTATCCGTCAATATACACAGTACGCTCCAAAAGTATTGGGACAGTGACACGTTTTGTTGTTGTTGTTGTGTCTCTGTACTCCCAACACTTTGGGATTTGAAATGATACAAGGACTACAAGGTTAAAGGTCAGACTGTCAGCTTTAATTTGAGTGTATTTTTATCCATATCAGGTGAACCATTTAGAAATGACAGCGCTTGTTGTAAATAGTCCCCCCCCCCCGCCCTATTTTAGGGGACAGGAAGTATTGGGGCAGATCCACTGGCGTATTAAAGTATTAAACAGTGAAGTATTTGGGCCCATATTCACAGCACCCAATGACTACATCAAACTTGTAAATCCTATAAATACGAATGGAATGTTTCTAAACATGGATGTTACCATGGTTATGTGGATGTTACCGTGGTTACAGATCATCCTGAATGAACCATGAATATTGATGAGTGAGGAAGTTGGAGACATACATATCATACCCCCCTTCCCCCCCCCCCCCCCTCCCCAAAAAAAGGAATGATAACTTCCTGTTACCATGTGTGTGTTCTGTACATAGGACTAATCAAACTAGAAACTGAAACAAGTTGCAGGGTTTTAGTTGAGCCACTAGATAGGAGGGTGTTCCAATAATATAACCCTGGTAAGACAAATGGACTCGTTTGTCAGCATCCTGTTGTGAAATGGAAGTGTTTGATTCTAGAAATGAACCAGTGCAATGCCCCAGAGTGACCTGCAGGGGGAGCTCTGTGAGTTCTGTACAGAGATGAACCAATGCCATACCCCAGAGTGACCTGCAGGGGGAGCTCTGTGTGTTCTGTACAGAGATGAACCAATGCCATACCCCAGAGTGACCTGCAGGGGGAGCTCTGTGTGTTCTGTACTGAGATTAACCAATGCCATACCCCAGAGTGACCTGCAGGGGGAGCTATGTGTGTTCTGTACAGAGATGAACCAATGCCATGCCCCAGAGTGACCTGCAGGGGAGCTTTGTGTTCTGTACAGAGATGAACCAGTGCAATACCCCCAGAGTGACCTACAGGGGGAGCTATGTGTGTTCTGTACAGAAATGAACTAATGCCATGCCCCAGAGTGACTTGCAAGGGGAGCTCTGTGTGTTCCGTACAGAGATGAACCAATGCCATGCCCCAGAGTGACCTGCAGGGGGAGCTCTGTGTGTTGTGCACAGAAATGAACTAATGCCATACCCCAGAGTGACCCGCAGGGGGAGCTCTGTGTTCTGTACAGAGATGAACCAATGCCATGCCCCAGAGTGACCTGCAGGGGAGCTTTGTGTTCTGTACAGAGATGAACCAGTGCAATACCCCCAGAGTGACCCGCAGGGGGAGCTATGTGTGTTCTGTACAGAAATGAACTAATGCCATGCCCCAGAGTGACCTGCAAGGGGAGCTCTGTGTGTTCTGTACAGAGATGAACCAATGCCATGCCCCAGAGTGACCTGCAGGGGGAGCTCTGTGTGTTGTGCACAGAAATGAACTAATGCCATGCCCCAGAGTGACCTGCAAGGGGAGCTCTGTGTGTTCTGTACAGAGATGAACCAATGCCATGCCCCAGAGTGACCTGCAGGGGGAGCTCTGTGTGTTGTGCACAGAAATGAACTAATGCCATACCCCAGAGTGACCCGCAGGGGGAGCTCTGTGTGTTCTGTACAGAGATGAACCAGTGCAATGCCCCAGAGTGACCTGCAGGGGGAGCTCTGTGTGTTCTGTACAGAAATGAACTAAAGCCATACCCCAGAGTGACCAGCAGAGGGAGCTCTGTGTTCCTGTCTTAAGTTATAGTTGATGTTTGCAGGCTGTCTATTCCTCTAGTGTATTTGTATTTATTATGGATCCCCATTAGTTCCTGCCAAGGCAGCAGCTACTCTTCCTGGGGTTTATTATGGATCCCCATTAGTTCCTGTCAAGGCAGCAGCTACTCTTCCTGGGGTTTATTTTGGATCCCCATTAGTTCCTGCCAAGGCAGCAGCTACTCTTCCTGGGGTTTAGCCTTTTGGTTAGAGCCTGTTGTAAGTAAGCATTTCACTGTAAGGTCCACTACACCATGTGACAAATAAACTTTGATTTGATTTGACCTGCTTTTTAAATCTGTTTTTACTGCTGCATCAGTTACTTGATGTGGAATAGAGTTCCATGTAGTCATGGCTCTATGTAGTTCTGTGGAATAGAGTTCCATGTAGTCATGGCTCTATGTAGTACTGTGGAATAGAGTTCCATGTAGTCATGGCTCTATGTAGTACTGTGGAATAGAGTTCCATGTAGTCATGGCTCTATGTAGTACTGTGGAATAGAGTTCCATGTAGTCATGGCTCTATGTAGTTCTGTGGAATAGAGTTCCATGTAGTCATGACTCTGTAGTACTGTGGAATAGAGTTCCATGTAGTCATGGCTCTATGTAGTTCTGTGGAATAGAGTTCCATGTAGTCAGAATTGTATTTGTACTTATTTAACCTTTATTTAACAAGGCAAGTCAGTTACGAACACATTCTTATTTACAATGACGGCCTACCAAAATGCCTCCTGCAGGGGATGGGAGCTGGGATTAAAAATAAATTAAATTAAATTAAATTAAATATATCACAAAACACACATCACGACAAGAGAGACAACACAACACTGCATAGAGACCTAATACGACAACATAGCATGGCAGCAACACATGACAGACAACAACATGGTAGCAGCACAAAACAAGGTACAAACATTATTGTGCACAGCCAACAGCACAAAGGGCAAGAAGGTAGAGACAACAATACATCACACAAAGCAGCCACAACTGTCTGTAAGAGTGTCCATGATTGAGTCTTTGAATTAAGAGATTGAGATAAAAACTGTTCAGTTTGAGTGTTTGTTGCAGCTCGTTCCAGTCGCTAGCTGCAGCGAACTGAAAAGACGAGCGACCAGGGATGTGTGTGCTTTGGGGACCTTTAACAGAATGTGACTGTCAGAACGGGTGGGGGATGAGGGCTGCAGTAGATATCGGGAGAGTGAAGCCTAGGGTGTCATCTGAAAAGCTGTCAATAGGCTACTGTAGCCAGTCACTTATTCGGAAAATGTTGATACGCGTCATGAATGATTGACTAGGAGCAAAGGTATTTCGGTCACATAGGTCTTTATCCATGCCTATCAGTCATTTAAACTAGGTTGTTATACGGCAAGCTCTCTGAGACTCTGACATAATCCGTGTATGAGTCCAATATAACGTTTCCTAGTTGTATCATTGAGTGGATCGTGTTTAGCCAGTCCGCTACATTGACACTGTTCTGTCAAACTGATACTTCGTGAACGTAGATGTCGTGATTCGCTTCGATGAATCGTCTGGAGTTCCGCTGAACTGTGAAGTCACGTCGCTCATTGGCCAGTATTAGTTCCTTTTGACTACTTCGGCTTCTGCTATTGGCTGAGCCGCAGTCAGCCTGTCAGTGGACCCGCCTCCTCCCAGCAAAACGGACAGATTCTGATTGATAATTTAAAGGCAGTCTTTCTGTTCATCCTTCCAGTGCGCGTCTCCACCGTTTTTACACAAAGTGTTTCAGCCAGCCAGTCTTACCGCACGACCCAAGCGGACACCAAGCTCCCAGCGGTACCGGGTGAAGCCTCGGTGAGTTCCCCTATGCGCTGTCATCTGTCTGTGTCTCTCGCTCTCTCGCTCTCTCTCTCTCTCTCACACACACACACACACACACACACAAACCACCAAATAACTCTGCACACACTAGGACGCACAGACATGTGACATATCGAACCCACCGCGCTAGCTGTTATATGGCTCATAAAGACGCTTTTCAATCGTCTTTGCAAGACACATCTGCACTTAGTTAGCAAGGACACTTTCTGTCTTGACGTGCGCGCGTTCGCCTATATTCTAGTTAGCAATACAATACAAAACAATACAGTAGAGTAGGTAGTAGGTATTCTAGCTAGTGAACAGGTCAACGGCGCCGCCAGATAGGCCACTAGTCTATATAACGTCACTACGCTGTAGCGCTGCGGTCCTATGCAGCCTAGAGATTAGATGGTCATTTCGCATTGTGTCGCTTTTTATTCTGCCTTCTTAGTAGTCTGCTGCAGACAGACAGACAGACTCAATTCTTCTTGCCTGTTCTCTGCGGAAGGGATCCAGACTGATCCAGTCGGAACCGGTTCGTGATGCACTAGGCCACAGTTGATGTGCAACAGCGCAGTGCTCTTCTGATAGCGCCCAGTGGCAGGCAGTTTATTCTGGTTCTAAAAGCAGCTAGGATTGATTTGCATAACAAAAGACGGTAACACTTACTTTACAGCTTTACAGATACCTATTATCTCTTAGTCCGGAGCTTGCAGGTATAGTCCCGTATAATGAATAACAAGAACTACTTGTATGGCATCTCTGTGTAATGCATCATGATGTGGTTACAATGCATCGTAAGGATGTCAATAGGACAAGTTGTGCTTTAGACAGGGAACAGGTGTCATTAGGGACTCTGATGTTTTTGAACCTGTCAGGTTACTATAGGTCACAGCCTAGACCATGTGGGTGGGGATGTTGTTGTGGGATCACTGGCTCCGTGGAGGCTTCCGTACAAAACCACTTCAACTTCTGACAGCAGGTATGTGTTCCCAAATGGCACCTTGCCTATTCCCTATTTTAGTGCACTACTTTAGCCTCATAGGCCCTGGTCAAAAGTAGTGCACTATGTAGGGAATAGGGTGCCATTTGAAATGCACACCATATCTCTTACAAATGAACCAGCGCTCTCCAAGTCCTTAGAGAGACAGATGGGGACAGACTGTGTGGGAAGGAATAGAGTAGACTGAACTTCCCAGGGTTGGTCTGGAGGAACTGAGTTGAACCTGCAGTGCTGTTGATCTAGCACCTTTTACAGAGAGTCATGTAACGTCAATGTTACACAATGATCACAACACTGGAGACACCACTCTGAGAGCTCTGTCTTTATGGGGGGGGGGGGGGGGGGGGGACAATGATCACAACACCGTAGACACCACTCTGAGAGCTCTGTCTTTATTGGGGGGGGCAATGATCACAACACCGTAGACACCACTCTGAGAGCTCTGTCTTTATGGGGGGGGGGGGGGGGGGGGGGGGGGGGGGGGGGGGGGGGGGACAATGATCACAACACCGTAGACACCACTCTGAGAGCTCTGTCTTTATTGGGGGGGGGGGGCAATGATCACAACACCGTAGACACCACTCTGAGAGCTCTGTCTTTATGGGAGGGGGGGGGGGGACAATGATCACAACACCGGAGACACCACTCTGAGAGCTCAGTCTTAATGGGAGGGGTGGGGGGGGACAATGATCACAACACCGGAGACACCACTCTGAGAGCTCTGTCTTTATTGGGGGGGGGGGGGGGGGGGGGGGGGGGGACAATGATCACAACACTGGAGACACCACTCTGAGAGCTCTGTCTTTATTGGGGGGGGGGGGGGGGGGGACAATGATCACAACACCGTAGACACCACTCTGAGAGCTCTGTCTTTATGGGAGGGGGGGGGGGACAATGATCACAACACCGGAGACACCACTCTGAGAGCTCAGTCTTAATGGGAGGGGTGGGGGGGGACAATGATCACAACACCGGAGACACCACTCTGAGAGCTCAGTCTTTATGGGGGGGGGGACAATGATCACAACACCGTAGACACCACTCTGAGAGCTCTGTCTTTATGGGGGGGGGGGGGGGGGGGGACAATGATCACAACACTGGAGACACCACTCTGAGAGCTCTGTCTTTATGGGAGGGGGGGGGGGGGGACAATGATCACAACACCGTAGACACCACTCTGAGAGCTCTGTCTTTATGGGGAAGGGAGGTATACCGTAAACAGGCTTCAGTTTCAATGAAATATCTTACTCTCTCTCTCTGTGTGTTGTCAAACCTCTCTGTTCAGTATTTCTATCTGCAGTGTTCCATAATAATAACCCCCACCCCACTGTAGCAGTGATTACACAACACTAGAGTTACTGTGTCAGTGATCTCTCCCAGGACCGTTCCTATAGTTACAGTGGTCTCTCCCAGGACCGTTCCTATAGTTACAGTGACCTCTCCCAGGACCGTTCCTATAGTTACAGTGACCTCTCCCAGGACCGTTCCTATAGTTACAGTGACCTCTCCCAGGACCGTTCCTATAGTTACAGTGACCTCTCCCAGGACCGTTCCTATAGTTACAGTGATCTCTCCCAGGACCGTTCCTATAGTTACAGTGACCTCTCCCAGGACCGTTCCTATAGTTACAGTGAGTGACCTCTCCCAGGACCGTTCCTATAGTTACAGTGGTCTCTCCCAGGACCGTTCCTATAGTTACAGTGACCTCTCCCAGGACCGTTCCTATAGTTACAGTGACCTCTCCCAGGACCGTTCCTATAGTTACAGTGACCTCTCCCAGGACCGTTCCTATAGTTACAGTGGTCTCTCCCAGGACCGTTCCTATAGTTACAGTGGTCTCCCCCAGGACCGTTCCTATAGTTACAGTGACCTCTCCCAGGACCGTTCCTATAGTTACACTGGTCTCTCCCAGGACCGTTCCTATAGTTACAGTGGTCTCTCCCAGGACCGTTCCTATAGTTACAGTGACCTCTCCCAGGACCGTTCCTATAGTTACAGTGGTCTCTCCCAGGACCGTTCCTATAGTTACAGTGGTCTCTCCCAGGACCGTTCCTATAGTTACAGTGACCTCCCCCAGGACCGTTCCTATAGTTACAGTGACCTCTCCCAGGACCGTTCCTATAGTTACAGTGGTCTCTCCCAGGACCGTTCCTATAGTTACAGTGGTCTCTCCCATGACCGTTCCTATAGTTGCAGTGGTCTCCCCCAGGACCGTTCCTATAGTTACAGTGGTCTCTCCCAGGACCGTTCCTATAGTTACAGTGGTCTCCCCCAGGACCGTTCCTATAGTTACAGTGGTCTCTCCCAGGACCGTTCCTATAGTTACAGTGGTCTCTCCCAGGACCGTTCCTATAGTTACAGTGACCTCTCCCAGGACCGTTCCTATAGTTACAGTGACCTCTCCCAGGACCGTTCCTATAGTTACAGTGACCTCTCCCAGGACCGTTCCTATAGTTACAGTGGTCTCTCCCAGGACCGTTCCTATAGTTATAGTGACCTCCCCCAGGACCGTTCCTATAGTTACAGTGACCTCTCCCAGGACCGTTCCTATAGTTACAGTGACCTCTCCCAGGACCGTTCCTATAGTTACAGTGACCTCTCCCAGGACCGTTCCTATAGTTACAGTGGTCTCTCCCAGGACTGTTCCTATAGTTACAGGTTGTTGTTGTGGTCCAATCCATCACATTTCATTTTATAAAGCCCTTTTCTTACATCCGGAGTTATCACAAAGTGCTTAACAGGTGGTTGTTGTGTTAATCACCGCCACAGGGGATTTGGGTGGAGTGGTGTGGTCCTGTGGCGTGTCTTTTAGCTAGTTGAGCGAATTGGAGAGAACTAACCTTTTAACAGCAGCTTTCCTCATCACCACGGGTGTGTTTTGAAGGACAAGCCTCAACCCAGAGTGTGTGTGTGTGTGTGTGTGTGTGTGTGTGTGTGTGTGTGTGTGTGTGTGTGTGTGTGTGTGTGTGTGTGTGTGTGTGTGTGTGTGTGTGTGTGTGTGTGTGTGTGTGTGTGTGTGTGTGTGTGTGTGTGTGTGTGTGTGTGTGTGTGTGTGTGTGTGTGTGTGGTGTGTGTGTGTGGCCTCATTTGCATCATTTTGCATTCCAACTCTCGCACAAGCCCAGTCTTGAGTTACAGCAGTCGACTTGATTGTGTTTTGGATCATTGTCTTGGTGTGTAAACCAGCTGTGCTTCGTCTTCAGCTCTGAGACAGCTGGCCTGATATACTCCTGTAGAATTCTCTGATACAGAGCAGTATACATGGTCCCCCCCCCCCCCACCCCCCCCCCCCCCCCCCCTCCTCAGAATTACACTGACTGACTACCTGATTGTTGTGATCATTTAACCTCTGACCTTTAGGCTGCACAGCGCTAACGCTAAAAGTGACAGTTGAATATAGTTCCATGACATCATCTTTGGCACGGCCCCTGTGGAGGTACTGCAACATCTATACACCCGACGTGTATTCAGATCTACCGAGGCAGAACAGGACAGAGGGAGAGTGCAGGGTGTATGAAAAGCCTGAGCTAGTTAACCTATTTCTGAGAGGCCAGATACATTATTCCTCTACTGTACTTCCTGTTACGTCATGTTGTTTAGCTAGTATATACTCTCTGGTGCTGAAGTCCACAGGACAGACCGTCTCTGGTGCTGAAGTCCACAGGACAGACAGTCTCTGGTGCTGAAGTCCACAGGACAGACCGTCTCTGGTGCTGAAGTCCACAGGACAGACACTCTCTGGTGCTGAAGTCCACAGGACAGACCGTCTCTGGTGCTGAAGTCCACAGGACAGACACTCTCTGGTGCTGAAGTCCACAGGACAGACCGTCTCTGGTGCTGAAGTCCACAGGACAGACACTCTCTGGTGCTGAAGTCCACAGGACAGACACTCTCTGGTGCTGAAGTCCACAGGACAGACAGTCTCTGGTGCTGAAGTCCACAGGACAGACAGTCTCTGGTGCTGAAGTCCACAGGACAGACACTCTCTGGTGCTGAAATCCACAGGACAGACAGTCTCTGGTGCTGAAGTCCACAGGACAGACACTCTCTGGTGCTGAAGTCCACAGGACAGACAGTCTCTGGTGCTGAAGTCCACAGGACAGACAGTCTCTGGTGCTGAAGTCCACAGGACAGACACTCTCTGGTGCTGAAGTCCACAGGACAGACACTCTCTGGTGCTGAAGTCCACAGGACAGACAGTCTCTGGTGCTGAAGTCCACAGGACAGACAGTCTCTGGTGCTGAAGTCCACAGGACAGACACTCTCTGGTGCTGAAGTCCACAGGACAGACAGTCTCTGGTGCTGAAGTCCACAGGACAGACCGTCTCTGGTGCTGAAGTCCACAGGACAGACCGTCTCTGGTGCTGAAGTCCACAGGACAGACAGTCTCTGGTGCTGAAGTCCACAGGACAGACAGTCTCTGGTGCTGAAGTCCACAGGACAGACACTCTCTGGTGCTGAAGTCCACAGGACAGACAGTCTCTGGTGCTGAAGTCCACAGGACAGACCGTCTCTGGTGCTGAAGTCCACAGGACAGACCGTCTCTGGTGCTGAAGTCCACAGGACAGACAGTCTCTGGTGCTGAAGTCCACAGGACAGACAGTCTCTGGTGCTGAAGTCCACAGGACAGACAGTCTCTGGTGCTGAAGTCCACAGGACAGACAGTCTCTGGTGCTGAAGTCCACAGTGTTCAGTCCTATACAGTCAGCCTGTCCTACAGTGTTCAGTCCTGTACAGTCAGCCTGTCCTACAGTGTTCAGTCCTCTACAGTCAGCCTGTCCTACAGTGTTCAGTCCTATACAGTCAGCCTGTCCTTTACAGTCAGCCTGTCCTACAGTGTTCAGTCCTATACAGTCAGCCTGTCCTACAGTGTCCAGTCCTGTACAGTCAGCCTGTCCTACAGTGTCCAGTCCTGTACAGTCAGCCTGTCCTACAGTGTTCAGTCCTTTACAGTCAGCCTGTCCTACAGTGTTCAGTCCTCTACAGTCAGCCTGTCCTACAGTGTTCAGTCCTCTACAGACAGCCTGTCCTACAGTGTTCAGTCCTCTACAGTCAGCCTGTCCTACAGTGTTCAGTCCTGTACAGTCAGCCTGTCCTACAGTGTTCAGTCCTCTACAGTCAGCCTGTCCTACAGTGTTCAGTCCTCTACAGTCAGCCTGTCCTACAGTGTTCAGTCCTCTACAGACAGCCTGTCCTACAGTGTTCAGTCCTCTACAGTCAGCCTGTCCTACAGTGTTTGGGGGGGGGGGGGGGGGGGGATTTTCCCAGTCACAGATGAACACTAGTTTTGGACTAAGAAGCATTTTCAATGGAGGATGTATATTGAAGTAGGTTTAATCTGTGTCCTGAAAACAGGTCCCTCAGTATTCCGCTTGTCTGTACACGGGGATGGGGAGTAGGGTTTCCATCTGTAGTTAGTTCCCAGAGGGATTTCTCTCTGTCCTGGTTACATGTAGAACAGTGGGCCAGACACACTGTGGATGTCACTGTCTCGTAGGGTCGTGCTGTAGGGAGAGTGGCTAGACTGTTACGACTGGTACTGTGTGTTGTCAGATGTGAGCCAGTCCTATGAGTCGTGACTCTCTGGCAGCGGTCCGTACATTTGTACCTGTATCCGTCTGTTGTTGCATCATCACTGAGCGCCTGTGGTCTCTCTACACTCGCCCGGTCATTCCTAGAATGTGTTTCTATACACCTGATAGGTGCAGAGACGTGTTGTTTTACAGGGTCAACCGTAGTAGTACGGTACTCCTGGAGGAAATTGGGGCGAAGTGCCTTGCTCAAGGGCACGTCGGCATATTTTTCACCTTGTCTGGCTGCTGGGGTATTGGAACCACTGATCTTTCAGTTACTGGCCAAACGCTCTAACAGCTAGGATATCTGCCATGTTAGAGAGGTAAAGGGGTGGAGGGAGAGAGGTAGAGGGAGAGAGGTAGGGGGGGACTACCTGCTGCCCCTAGAAGCGACACCCAGGTTACGTCCTCGTGTTATAACGACACCCAGGTTACGTCCTCGTGTTATAACGACACCCAGGTTAGGTCCTCGTGTTATAACGACACCCAGGTTAGGTCCTCGTGTTATAACGACACCCAGGTTAGGTCCTCGTGTTATAACGACACCCAGGTTAGGTCCTCGTGTTATAACGACACCCAGGTTACGTCCTCGTGTTATAACGACACCCAGGTTACGTCCTCGTGTTATAACGACACCCAGGTTACGTCCTCGTGTTATAACGACACCCAGGCTACGTCCTCGTGTTATAACGACACCCAGGCTACGTCCTCGTGTTATAACGACACCCAGGTTACGTCCTCGTGTTATAACGACACCCAGGCTACGTCCTCGTGTTATAACGACACCCAGGCTACGTCCTCGTGTTATAACGACACCCAGGTTACGTCCTCGTGTTATAACGACACCCAGGCTACGTCCTCGTGTTATAACGACACCCAGGTTACGTCCTCGTGTTATAACGACACCCAGGCTATGTCCTCGTGTTATAACGACACCCAGGCTATGTCCTCGTGTTATAACGACACCCAGGCTATGTCCTCGTGTTATAACGACACCCAGGCTACGTCCTCGTGTTATAACGACACCCAGGTTACGTCCTCATGTTATAACGACACCCAGGCTACGTCCTCGTGTTATAACGACACCCAGGCTACGTCCTCGTGTTATAACGACACCCAGGCTATGTCCTCGTGTTATAACGACACCCAGGCTATGTCCTCGTGTTATAACGACACCCAGGCTATGTCCTCGTGTTATAACGACACCCAGGCTATGTCCTCGTGTTATAACGACACCCAGGCTATGTCCTCGTGTTATAACGACACCCAGGCTATGTCCTCGTGTTATAACGACACCCAGGTTACGTCCTCGTGTTATACAGATAGAGGACGCAGGTGTTCAAGCCAGATTCATTCATGAATGTCTTTCTGCTTTTGTGTGTCATTCATTCTCCATTCTCGCTAAACACTGGACTCTCTGACTGACTGAGAACCGAGCCAAAATGTGTGTGTGTGTGTGTGTGTGTGTGTGTGTGTGTGTGTCAGCCCTCTGCTCAGTGACAGAATGAAGTGGAGACCCCTGATGAATAATGATCAGTTCAGTTTTATAACGGAGAGAGGAAAGACCTGGAGACTGGCTTTTCTGTTAACATGGAGAGGTGAGAGAGGAAAGACCTGGAGACTGGCTTCTCTGTTAACATGGAGAGGTGAGAGAGGAAAGACCTGGAGACTGGCTTCTCTGTTAACATGGAGAGAGGAAAGACCTGGAGACTGGCTTCTCTGTTAACATGGAGAGAGGAAAGACCTGGAGACTAGCTTCTCTGTTAACATGGAGAGAGTAAAGACCTGGAGACTGGCTTCTCTGTTAACATGGAGAGAGTAAAGACCTGGAGACTGGCTTCTCTGTTAACATGGAGAGAGGAAAGACCTGGAGACTGGCTTCTCTGTTAGTCTCTCTCTGCCTCTCTCCATCCCTCATTATAGTTGACGTAGATTTATACAGTTTATACAACCTGGGGATTTATACAGTTTATACAACCTGGGGATTTATACAGTTTATACAACCTGGGGATTTATACAGTTTATACAACCTGGGGATTTATACAGTTAATAACACCTGGGGATTTATACAGTTTATACAACCTGGGGATTTATACAGTTTATACAACCTGGGGATTTATATAGTTTATACAACCTGGGGATTTATACAGTTTATACAACCTGGGGATTTATACAGTTTATACAACCTGGGGATTTATACAGTTTATACAACCTGGGGATTTATACAGTTTATACAACCTGGGGATTTATACAGTTTATACCACCTGGGGATTTATACAGTTTATATAACCTGGGGATTTATACAGTTTATACCACCTGGGGATTTATACAGTTAATACAACCTGGGGATTTATACAGTTTATACAACCTGGGGATTTATACAGTTTGTACAACCTTGGGATTTATACAGTTAATACCACCTGGGGATTTATACAGTTTATACAACCTCGGGATTTATACAGTTAATACCACCTGGGGATTTATACAGTTTATACCACCTGGGGATTTATACAGTTTATACAACCTGGGGATTCATACAACCTGGGGATTTATACAGTTTATATAACCTGGGGATTTATACAGTTTATATAACCTGGGGATTTATACAGTTTATACAACCTGGGGATTTATACAGTTTATACCACCTGGGGATTTATACAACCTGGGGATTTATACAGTTTATATAACCTGGGGATTTATACAGTTTATATAACCTGGGGATTTATACAGTTTATACAACCTGGGGATTTATACAGTTTATATAACCTGGGGATTTATACAGTTAATACCACCTGGGGATTTATACCACCTGGGGATTTATACAGTTTATACAACCTGGGGATGTAAACCGTTTATACAACCTGGGGATTTATACAGTTTATACAACCTGGGGATTTATATAGTTTAGAAAACCTGGGGATTTATACAGTTTATACCACCTGGGGATTTATACAGTTTATACCACCTGGAAATTTATACAGTTTATACAACCTGGGGATTTATACAGTTTATACCACCTGGGGATTTATACAGTTTATACAACCTGGGGATTTATACAGTTTAAACAACCTGGGGATTTATACAGTTTATACAACCTGGGGATTTATACAGTTTATACAACCTGGGGATTTATACAGTTTATACAACCTGGGGATTTATACAGTTAATACAACCTGGGGATTTATACAGTTAATACAACCTGGGGATTTATACAGTTTATACAACCTGGGGATTTATACAGTTTATACAACCTGGGGATTTATACAGTTTATACAACCTGGGGATTTATACAGTTTATACAACCTGGGGATTTATACAGTTTATACAACCTGGGGATTTATACAGTTTATACAACCTGGGGATTTATACAGTTTATACAACCTGGGGATTTATACAGTTAATACCACCTGGGGATTTATACAGTTTATACCACCTGGGGATTTATACAGTTTATACAACCTGGGGATTCATACAACCTGGGGATTTATACAGTTTATATAACCTGGGGATTTATACAGTTTATATAACCTGGGGATTTATACAGTTTATATAACCTGGGGATTTATACAGTTTATACAACCTGGGGATTTATACAGTTTATTCCACCTGGGGATTTATACAACCTGGGGATTTATACAGTTTATATAACCTGGGGATTTATACAGTTTATATAACCTGGGGATTTATACAGTTTATACAACCTGGGGAATTATACAGTTTATATAACCTGGGGATTTATACAGTTAATACCACCTGGGGATTTATACCACCTGGGGATTTATACAGTTTATACAACCTGGGGATTTATACAGTTTATACAACCTGGGGATTTATACAGTTTATACAACCTGGGGATTTATACAGTTTAGAAAACCTGGGGATTTATTCAGTTTATACAACCTGGGGATTTATACAGTTTATACCACCTGGGGATTTATACAGTTTATACAACCTGGGGATTTATACAGTTTATATAACCTGGGGATTTATACAGTTTATACAACCTGGGGATTTATACAGTTTATACCACCTGGGGATTTATACAGTTTATACAACCTGGGGATTTATACAGTTTAAACAACCTGGGGATTTATACAGTTTACACAACCTGGGGATTTATACAGTTTATACAACCTGGTGATTTATTCAGTTTATACAACCTGATAGGATTTATACAGTTAATACAACCTGGGGATTTATACAGTTTATACAACCTGGGGATTTATACAGTTAATACAACCTGGGGATTTATACAGTTTATACAACCTGGGGATTTATACAGTTTATACAACCTGGGGATTTATACAGTTTATACAACCTGGAGATTTATACAGTTTATACCACCTGGGGATTTATACAGTTTATACAACCTGGGGATTTATACAGTTTATACAACCTGGGGATTTATACAGTTTATACCACCTGGGGATTTATACAGTTTATACAACCTGGGGATTTATTCAGTTTATACAACCTGATAGGATTTATACAGTTAATACAACCTGGGGATTTATACAGTTTAAACAACCTGGGGATTTATACAGTTTATACAACCTGGGGATTTATACAGTTTATACAACCTGGGGATTTATTCAGTTTATACAACCTGATAGGATTAATACAGTTAATACAACCTGGGGATTTATACAGTTTATACAACCTGGGGATTTATACAGTTTATACAACCTGGGGATTTGTACAGTTTATACAACCTGGGGATTTATACAGTTTATACAACCTGGGGATTTATACAGTTTATACAACCTGGGGATTTATACAGTTTAAACAACCTGGGGATTTATACAGTTCATACAACCTGGGGATTTATACAGTTTATACAACCTGGGGATTTATACAGTTTATACAACCTGGGGATTTATACAGTTTATATAACCTGGGGATTTATACAGTTAATACAACCTGGGGATTTATACAGTTTATATAACCTGGGGATTTATACAGTTTATACAACCTGGGGATTTATACAGTTTATACAACCTGGGGATTTATACAGTTTATACAACCTGATAGGATTTATACAGTTAATACATCCTGGGGATTTATACAGTTTATACAACCTGATAGGATTTATACAACCTGGGGATTTATACAGTTTATACAACCTGGGGATTTATACAGTTTATACAACCTGGGGATTTATACAGTTTATACAACCTGGGGATTTATACAGTTTATACAACCTGGGGATTTATACAGTTTATACAACCTGGGGATTTATACAGTTTATACAACCTGGGGATGTATACAGTTTATACCACCTGGGGATTTATACAGTTTATACCACCTGGGGATTTATACAGTTTATATAACCTGATAGGATTTATATAACCTGGGGATTTATACAGTTTATACAACCTGGGGATTTATACAGTTTATATAACCTGGGAATTTATACAGTTTATATAACCTGATAGGATTTATATAACCTGGGGATTTATACAGTTTATACAACCTGGGGATTTATACAGTTTATACAACCTGGGCATTTATACAGTTTATATAACCTGATAGGATTTATATAACCTGGGATTTATACAGTTTATACAACCTGGGGATTTATACAGTTTATATAACCTGATATGATTTATATAACCTGGGGATTTATACAGTTTATACAACCTGGGGATTTATACAGTTTATACAACATGGGGATTTATTCAGTTTATATAACCTGATAGGATTTATACAGTTTATATAACCTGGGGATTTATACAGTTTATACAACCTGGGGATTTATACAGTTTATACAACCTGGGGATTTATACAGTTTATACAACCTGGGGATTTATACAGTTTATACAACCTGGGGATTTATACAGTTTATACAACCTGGGGATTTATACAGTTTATACAACCTGGGGATGTATACAGTTTATACCACCTGGGGATTTATACAGTTCATACAACCTGGGGATTTATACAGTTTATATAACCTGATAGGATTTATATAACCTGGGGATTTATACAGTTTATATAACCTCGGGATTTATACAGTTTATACAACCTGGGGATTTGTACAGTTTATATAACCTGATAGGATTTATACAGTTTATACAACCTGGGGATGTATACAGTTTATACAACCTGGGGATTTATACAGTTTAAACAACCTGGGGATTTATACAGTTTATACAACCTGGGGTTTTATACAGTTTATACAACCTGGGGATTTATACAGTTTATACAACCTGGGGATTTATACAGTTTATACAACCTGGGGATTTATACAGTTTATACAACCTGGGGATTTATACAGTTTATACAACCTGGGGATGTATACAGTTTATACCACCTGGGGATTTATACAGTTTATACAACCTGGGGATTTATACAGTTTATGTAACCTGATAGGATTTATATAACCTGGGGATTTATACAGTTTATATAACCTGGGGATTTATACAGTTTATACAACCTGGGGATTTATACAGTTTATACAACCTGGGGATTTATACAGTTTATACAACCTGGGGATGTATACAGTTTATACCACCTGGGGATTTATACAGTTTATACAACCTGGGGATTTATACAGTTTATATAACCTGATAGGATTTATATAACCTGGGGATTTATACAGTTTATATAACCTGGGGATTTATACAGTTTATACAACCTGGGGATTTATACAGTTTATATAACCTGATAGGATTTATATAACCTGGGGTTTTATACAGTTTATACAACCTAGGGATTTATACAGTTTATATAACCTGATAGGATTTATATAACCTGGGGATTTATACAGTTTATACAACCTGGGGATTTATACAGTTTATACAACCTGGGGATTTATACAGTTTATACAACCTGGGGATTTATACAGTTTATACAACCTGGGGATTTATACAGTTTATACAACCTGGGGATGTATACAGTTTATACCACCTGGGGATTTATACAGTTTATACAACCTGGGGATTTATACAGTTTATATAACCTGGGGATTTATACAGTTTATATCACCTGATAGGATTTATATAACCTGGGGATTTATACAGTTTATATAACCTGGGGATTTATACAGTTTATACAACCTGGGGATTTATACAGTTTATACAACCTGGGGATTTATACAGTTTATATAACTTGATAGGATTTATATAACCTGGGGATTTATACAGTTTATACAACCTGGGGATTTATACAGTTTATATAACCTGATAGGATTTATATAACCTGGGGATTTATACAGTTAATACAACCTGGGGATTTATACAGTTTATATAACCTGGGGATTTATACAGTTTATACTACCTGGGGATTTATACAGTTTATATAACCTGGGGATTTATACAGTTTATATAACCTGGGGATTTATACAGTTTATATAACCTGGGGATTTATACAGTTTATACAACCTGGGGATTTATACAGTTAATACAACCTGGGGATTTATACAGTTGATACCACCTGGGGATTTATACAGTTGATCAAAGCCTGATAGGATTTTGGGAATGTTTCCAGAATATTGCAACTATGGTATTAATGAAGCCAGTCAGTTTTCCTCAGATGCCTTTTAGTTATCATAACCCCACCCATAACGCCTCCCCACCCCCCCACAAACACACACACACACACACACACACACACACACACACACACACACACACACACACACACACACCTCTCCACTGTCTGTCTCTGTGCTGCTAACCTCTCCACTGTCTGTCTCTGTGCTGCTAACCTCTACACTGTCTGTCAGACTTGTTGTGGTGCTGTTGGATGGATTCTCAGTTAAAACCACTGCTCTGAGAACTGTACCTATGCCTTAGTCCTCTCTCTCTCTCTCTCTCTGTGTGTCCTCTGATTGTATATGACATTTCTCCCTTCGTCTTCAGGTGGCGTGAAGGCAGGTGTTGAGGACTCTTTCTCTCTCTGCCTCATTCTGTTGTTCTGAGTCATGGCGTCCTCTCTGCTCAGCAAGCAGCTGGTCCTCTCCCTCCAGCAGAACCTCAGGCTCACTGCACCAGGTACACGCCACTCACACACTCTGCTCACACACACTCCTCACACACACCGCTCACACACTCCGCTCACACACTCCGCTCACACACACCGCTCACACACACCGCTCACACACTCCGCTCACACACTCCGCTCACACACTCCGCTCACACACACATAAGAGGTAGTAGGAACAGTAGTGTGTACAGGTCATGGTTATGTCTGTTAGAGGTAATATCTATATGCAATCAGCTAATGCTCTATTCCAGTTATATCACTGTTTGGTATACACACACACACACACACACACACACACACACACTGGTAGAAACGTCACACTACTGACCTTGCTGCTGTTCCCTGTAGCCAACAGTCTCTTAATGAGTCAGCTTCCTCAATCATAAAACAGAGGTCAGCTACATGGTTAAGACAGACGAATGATATCACCCTACATACCCTGTGGCCAGACAGACTAATGATATCACCCTGCGTACCCTGTGGCCAGACAGACTAATGATATCACCCTGCGTACCCTGTGGCCAGACAGACTAATGATATCACCCTGCGTACCCTGTGGCCAGACAGACTAATGATATCACCCTGCGTACCCTGTGGCCAGACAGACTAATGATATCACCCTGCGTACCCTGTGGCCAGACAGACTAATGATATCACCCTGCGTACCCTGTGGCCAGACAGACTAATGATATCACCCTGCGTACCCTGTGGCCAGACAGACTAATGATATCACCCTGCGTACCCTGTGGCCAGACAGACTAATGATATAACCCTACGTACCCTGTGGCCAGACAGACTAATGGTATCACCCTACATACCCTGTGGCCAGACAGACTAATGGTATCACCCTACATACCCTGTGGCCAGACAGACTAATGATATCACCCTACATACCCTGTGGCCAGACAGCCTAATGGTATCACCCTACATACCCTGTGGCCAGACAGACTAATGGTATCACCCTGTGGCCAGACAGACTAATGATATCACCCTGTGGCCAGACAGACTAATGATATAACCCTGTGGCCAGACAGACTAATGACATCACCCTACATGCCCTGTGGCCAGACAGACAGGAACTAAGGCTGATACGGCATAACATAATGAATGGAGGGTTTGTCCTTGTCTAAGGTTAAACTGAAGGATCTTCTGCAGGACAAGTCAGCAACACAGCATTGCCTTAACTGTGTGTGTGTGTGTGTGTGTGTGTGTGTGTGTGTGTGTGTGTGTGTGTGTGTGTGTGTGTGTGTGTGTGTGTGTGTGTGTGTGTGTGTGTGTGTGTGTGTGTGTGTGTGTGTGTGTGTGTACAGGCTGCAGGTATGTGAGTAAGGCAGCAGCTAAGACTCAGATGGAGTTTGAATACGACGGGCCGTCCATGAAGACCGAGGTCCCAGGACCCCGTTCCAAGGTACTGAACCACACAGAGTCCCTGTACGCCACTAACAGCACCATGGACCAGTAGGAACTATAGCTGTCTGTTAACAGGTACTGAACCACACAGAGTCCCTGTACGTCACTAACAGCACCATGGACCAGTAGGAACTATAGCTGTCTGTTAACAGGTACTGAACCACACAGAGTCCCTGTACGCCACTAACACCACCATGGACCAGTAGGAACTATAGCTGTCTGTTAACAGGTACTGAACCACACAGAGTCCCTGTACGTCACTAACAGCACCATGGACCAGTAGGAACTATAGCTGTCTGTTAACAGGTACTGAACCACACAGAGTCCCTGTACGCCACTAACACCACCATGGACCAGTAGGAACTATAGCTGTCTGTTAACAGGTACTGAACCACACAGAGTCCCTGTACGCCACTAACACCACCATGGACCAGTAGGAACTATAGCTGTCTGTTAACAGGTACTGAACCACACAGAGTCCCTGTACGCCACTAACACCACCATGGACCAGTAGGAACTATAGCTGTCTGGCTCCTTCTGTTTGACATGGGTCATGTTCAATGGTGACCTCTGTGTGACCCTGCCATGGGAACAGTGGACTGTACACACCCATCCTGAAGACTGTGTTGCACACAGGCTTCGTCCCAAACAGAACCCTAAGGAGGGAATAGGCTGCATTAGACCAGGGCCCATAGGGTAGGGCACTAAGGAGGGAATAGGCTGCATTAGACCAGGGCCCATAGGGTAGGGCACTAAGGAGGGAATAGGCTGCATTAGACCAGGGCCCATAGGGTAGGGCACTAAGGAGGGAATAGGCTGCATTAGACCAGGGCCCATAGGGTAGGGCACTAAGGAGGGAATAGGCTGCATTAGACCAGGGCCCATAGGGTAGGGCACTAAGGAGGGAATAGGCTGCATTAGACCAGGGCCCATAGGGTAGGGCACTAAGGAGGGAATAGGCTGCATTAGACCAGGGCCCATAGGGTAGGGCACTAAGGAGGGAATAGGCTGCATTAGACCAGGGCCCATAGGGTAGGGCACTAAGGAGGGAATAGGCTGCATTAGACCAGGGCCCATAGGGTAGGGCACTAAGGAGGGAATAGGCTGCATTAGACCAGGGCCCATAGGGTAGGGCACTAAGGAGGGAATAGGCTGCATTAGACCAGGGCCCATAGGGTAGGGCACTAAGGAGGGAATAGGCTGCATTAGACCAGGGCCCATAGGGTAGGGCACTATGGAGGGAATAGGCTGCATTAGACCAGGGCCCATAGGGTAGGGCACTAAGGAGGGAATAGGCTGCATTAGACCAGGGCCCATAGGGCAGGGCACTATGGAGGGAATAGACTGCATTAGACCAGGGCCCATAGGGTAGGGCACTATGGAGGGAATAGACTGCATTAGACCAGGGCCCATAGGGTAGGGCACTAAGGAGGGAATAGGCTGCATTAGACCAGGGCCCATAGGGTAGGGCACTAAGGAGGGAATAGGCTGCATTAGACCAGGGCCCATAGGGTAGGGCACTATGGAGGGAATAGGCTGCATTAGACCAGGGCCCATAGGGTAGGGCACTAAGGAGGGAATAGGCTGCATTAGACCAGGGCCCATAGGGTAGGGCACTAAGGAGGGAATAGGCTGCATTAGACCAGGGCCCATAGGGTAGGGCACTAAGGAGGGAATAGGCTGCATTAGACCAGGGCCCATAGGGTAGGGCACTATGGAGGGAATAGGCTGCATTAGACCAGGGCCCATAGGGTAGGGCACTAAGGAGGGAATAGGCTGCATTAGACCAGGGCCCATAGGGCAGGGCACTATGGAGGGAATAGACTGCATTAGACCAGGGCCCATAGGGTAGGGCACTATGGAGGGAATAGACTGCATTAGACCAGGGCCCATAGGGCAGGGCACTATGGAGGGAATAGGCTGCATTAGACCAGGGCCCATAGGGTAGGGCACTAAGGAGGGAATAGGCTGCATTAGACCAGGGCCCATAGGGCAGGGCACTATGGAGGGAATAGACTGCATTAGACCAGGGCCCATAGGGTAGGGCACTAAGGAGGGAATAGGCTGCATTAGACCAGGGCCCATAGGGTAGGGCACTATGGAGGGAATAGACTGCATTAGACCAGGGCACTATGGAGGGAATAGGCTGCATTAGACCAGGGCCCATAGGGTAGGGCAC
Organism: Oncorhynchus mykiss; assembly: GCF_013265735.2. NCBI lineage: Eukaryota > Metazoa > Chordata > Actinopteri > Salmoniformes > Salmonidae > Oncorhynchus > Oncorhynchus mykiss. The sequence continues at coordinate 100,375,330 of NC_048576.1, forward strand.
TATGGAGGGAATAGACTGCCATTTTGAGATACATTAACCTACTGTTGAGGAACCACCCTGACCTGACATCTCTCTCTTCCTCTCCTCCCCTCCCTCTTCCCTCCTCTCCTCTCCTCTCTCCTCCCCTCCCTCCTCTCTCCTCCTCTCTCCTCCCTCTCTCCTTCTCCTCCCCTACCAGGAGCTGACCAAACAGTTGGGAGAGATTCAGGTACGCCAAGAGAGAGTGTGTGTGTGTGTGTGAGGCTGTTTTGATGATAGAATAAAACAATGCATTATTGCGTGCACACACAACGCAGACACACACAACGCAGACACACACAACGCAGACACACACACAACGCAGACACACACAACGCAGACACACACAACGCAGACACACACAACGCAGACACACACAACGCAGACACACACAACGCAGACACACACAACGCAGACACACACAACGCAGACACACACAACGCAGACACACACAACGCAGACACACACAACGCAGACACACACAACGCAGACACACACACAACGCAGACACACACACAACGCAGACACACACAACGCAGACACACACAACGCAGACACACACAACGCAGGCACACACAACGCAGACACACACAACGCAGACACACACAACGCAGACACACACAACGCAGACACACACAACGCAGACACACAGTCTCTCTCTGTGTCTAGACTGAGTTAACTGGATGAATACCTTATCTCTCTCTCTCTCTCTCTCTCTCTCATTCTCTCTCTCTGTCCATCTCACACTCTCTCTCTCTCTCATTCTCTCTCTCATTCTCTCTCTCTGTCCATCTCACACTCTCTCTCTCTCTCATTCTCTCTCTGTCCATCTCACTCTCTGTCCATCTCACTCTCTCTCTCTCGCTCTCTCCCTCCCCCCTCCCCCCCAGAACGTGGGAGCAGTCCATTTCTTCTGTAACTATGAGGAGAGTAGAGGAAACTACCTGGTGGACGTGGACGGAAACCGCATGCTGGACGTCTACACACAGATCTCCTCTATTCCTATTGGTTAGTACACAATCTCCTCTATTCCTATTGGTTAGTACACACAGATCTCCTCTATTCCTATTGGTTAGTACACAATCTCCTCTATTCCTATTGGTTAGTACACACATCTCCTCCATTCCTATTGGTTAGTACACACAGATCTCCTCTATTCCTATTGGTTAGTACACACAGATCTCCTCCATCCGTATTGGTCAGTACACACAGATCTCCTCCATCCGTATTGGTCAGTACACACAGATCTCCTCCATCCGTATTGGTCAGTACACACAGATCTCCTCCATCCGTATTGGTCAGTACACACAGATCTCCTCCATCCGTATTGGTCAGTACACACAGATCTCCTCCATCCGTATTGGTCAGTACACACAGATCTCCTCCATCCGTATTGGTCAGTACACACAGATCTCCTCCATCCGTATTGGTCAGTACACACAGATCTCCTCCATCCGTATTGGTCAGTACACACAGCTCTCCTCCATCCTTTTTGGTCAGTACACACATCTCCTCCATCCGTATTGGTCAGTACACACAGCTCTCCTCCATCCTTTTTGGTCAGTACACACATCTCCTCCATCCATATTGGTTAGCACACACATATACGTTATTCCTATTGGTTAGCACATACATCTCCTCTATTCCTATTGGTTAGCACAGACACATCTCCTCTATTCCTATTGGTTATCACACACAGATCTCCTCTATTCCAATTGGTTAGCACACACACATCTCCTCTATTCCAATTGGTTAGCACACACACATCTCCTCTATTCCAATTGGTTAGCACACACACATCTCCTCTATTCCAATTGGTTAGCACACACACATCTCCTCTATTCCTATTGGTTAGCACACACAGATCTCCTCTATTCCAATTGGTTAGCACACACAGATCTCCTCTATTCCAATTGGTTAGCACACACACATCTCCTCTATTCCAATTGGTTAGCACACACACATCTCTCTATTCCAATTGGTTAGCACACACACATCTCCTCTATTCCAATTGGTTAGCACACACACATCTCCTCTATTCCAATTGGTTAGCACACACACATCTCTCTATTCCAATTGGTTAGCACACACACATCTCCTCTATTCCTATTGGTTAGCACACAAGCCTCCTCCATCCTTATCGGTTGGTGTCTAGAAGATCTAGCTAGTCATGTGTTCTATAGTTTGACAGAGTAGCGTGCTGGAGGTAAGCAACTTATCTGTAGCGTAGCATTTTCCCATTTTGACACCACAGCACTTCTGCCTGGCAGGTGTTGAACTAGACTTTCTCATGGTTAGCGGTTCACTGTAACTCAGTGGGTAGAGCAGGGGGCGCCTGCAACACCAGGATAGTGGGGGTTGATTCCTGGGACTACTCATGGTTAGTAGTTCACTGTAACTCAGTGGGTAGAGCAGGGGGCTCCTGCAACACCAGGATAGTGGGGGTTGATTCCTGGGACTACTCATGGTTAGCGGTTCACTGTAACTCAGTGGGTAGAGCAGGGGGCGCCTGCAGCACCAGGATAGTGGGGGTTGATTCCTGGGACTACTCATGGTTAGCGGTTCACTGTAACTCAGTGGGGGTAGAGCAGGGGGCGCCTGCAACACCAGGATAGTGGGGGTTGATTCCTGGGACTACTCATGGTTAGCGGTTCACTGTAACTCAGTGGGGGTAGAGCAGGGGGCGCCTGCAACACCAGGATAGTGGGGGTTGATTCCTGGGACTACTCATGGTTAGCGGTTCACTGTAACTCAGTGGGGGTAGAGCAGGGGGCGCCTGCAACACCAGGATAGTGGGGGTTGATTCCTGGGACTACTCATGGTTAGCGGTTCACTGTAACTCAGTGGGGGTAGAGCAGGGGGCGCCTGCAACACCAGGATAGTGGGGGTTGATTCCTGGGACTACTCATGGTTAGCGGTTCACTGTAACTCAGTGGGGGTAGAGCAGGGGGCGCCTGCAACACCAGGATAGTGGGGGTTGATTCCTGGGACTACTCATGGTTAGCGGTTCACTGTAACTCAGTGGGGGTAGAGCAGGGGGCGCCTGCAACACCAGGATAGTGGGGGTTGATTCCTGGGACTACTCATGGTTAGCGGTTCACTGTAACTCAGTGGGGGTAGAGCAGGGGGCGCCTGCAACACCAGGATAGTGGGGGTTGATTCCTGGGACTACTCATGGCCTAAAATGTGTGTATGCATGCATGACTGTATTATATTATATTATTATTATTATATATGATGTTATTATATGATATTATATGATGTTATTATGTTACTATGTTATACTACCACATTATAGAACGCTGCAAACCAAAAGCTACGTACCTGAGAGGACCTTGTGTTTATTAGCCTGACATTGCAACACAGAGAGCAGCTGGAAGCGAGAGACTTAGTTTACATTACAGTGGTTTAGGGCTAGGCCACATACAGCAGTTGGCACGCCCTGACCTGAGATGTCTCTGTTTTCTTTGTATTTTGGTTAGCTCAGGGTGTGACTAGGGTGGATACGCTAGTTTCTGTATTGTCCAGGGGTGTTGTATTGTCTAGGTGTTTTGAAATGTCTAGAGTTTTGTAGGTCTAGGTGTTTGTATGTTTATGGTGGCCTGATATGGCTCCCAATCAGAGGCAGCTGTTTATCGTTGTCTCTGATTGGGGATCATATTTAGGTAGCCATTTTCCTTTGGTGTTTGTGGGATCTTGTTCTATGTTTAGTATTTTGTTAGTTTGTTCAGTGTTTCATTCTTTAAATAAAGAAGAATGTACGCATAGCACGCTATACCTTTATACAGTTAACGATGACCTTATTATGATGAGGTCCTCATGTGTTTAGTTATGATGAGGTCCTCATGTGTTTAGTTATGATGAGGTCTAGGACAGATAAGGCAGTTAATGATGACCTTGTCCTCATGTGTTTAGTCATGATGAGGTCCTCATGTGTTTAGTCATGATGAGGTCTAGGACAGATAAGGCAGTTAATGATGACCTTGTCCTCATGTGTTTAGTCATGATGAGGTCTAGGACAGATAAGGCAGTTAATGATGACCTTGTCCCCATGTGTTTAGTTATGATGAGGTCTAGGACAGATAAGGCAGTTAATGATGACCTTGTCCTCATGTGTTTAGTCATGATGAGGTCTAGGACAGATAAGGCAGTTAATGATGACCTTGTCCTCATGTGTTTAGTCATGATGAGGTCTAGGACAGATAAGGCAGTTATTGATGACCTTGTCCTCATGTGTTTAGTTATGATGAGGTCCTCATGTGTTTAGTTATGATGAGGTCTAGGACAGATAGGGCAGTTATTGTTTTTTTTTTAAAAGTGTGTGTATATACAGTGCATTCGTAAAGTATTCAGACCCCTTGACTTTTTCCACATTTTGTTACGTTACAGCCTTATTCTAAAATGGATTAAATAAATAAAAATCCTCAACAATCCAAACACAATACCCCATAATGACAACATGATTCGTTGGAAAATGTATAAAAATTGAAAAACCGATTCCTTATTTACATAAGTATTCAGACCCTTTGCTATGAGACTTGAAATTGAGCTCAGGTGCATCCTGTTTCTATTGATCATCCTTGAGATGTTTCTACAACTTGATTGGAGTCCACCTGTGCTAAATTCAATTGATTAGACATGATTTGGAAAGGCACACACCTGTCTATATGAGGTCCCACAGTTGACAGTGCATGTCAGAGCAAAAACTATGCCATGAGGTCGAAAGAATTGTTCCTATTGGTTAGTACACACATCTCCTCCATCCCTATTGGTTAGTGCACACAGATCTCCTCTATTCCTATTGGTTAGTGCACACAGATCTCCTCCATCCCTATTGGTAAGTACACACAGATCTCCTCCATCCCTATTGGTTAGTACACACAGATCTCCTCCATCCCTATTGGTTAGTACACACAGATCTCCTCTATTCCTATTGGTTAGTACAGACATCTCCTCTATTCCTATTGGTTAGCACACACATCTCCTCTATTCCTATTGGTTAGCACAGACATCTCCTCTATTCCTATAAGGTCCCACAGTTGACAGTGCATGTCAGAGCAAAAACCAAGCCATGAGGTCGAAGGAATTGTCCGTAGAGCTCCGAGACAGGATTGTGTCGAGGCACAGATCTGGGGAAGGGTACCAAAACATTTCTGCAGCATTGAAGCTCCCCAAGATCACAATGGCCTTGATCATTCTTAAATTGAAGAAGTTTGGAACCACCTAGCTGGCTGTCCTGCCAAACTGAGCAATCGGAGGAGAGGGAGGTGAGGGAGGTGACCAAGAACCTGATGGTCACTTTGACAGACCTCTCTAGAGTTCCTCTGTGGAGATGGGAGAACCTTCCAGAAGGACAACCATCTCTGCAGCACTCCACCAATCAGGCCTTTATAGTAGAGTAGCCAGACGGAAGCCACTCCTCAGTAAAAGGCACATGACAGCCAGTTTGTAGTTTGCCAAAAGGCACCTAAAGGACTTTCAGACCATGAGAAACCAGATTCTCTGGTCTGATGAAACCAAGATTGAACTCTTTGGCCTGAATGCCAAGCATCACGTCTGGAGGAAACCTGGCATCATCCCTACGGTGAAGCATGGTGGTGGCAGCATCATGCTGTTGGGATGTTTTTCAGCGGCAGGGACTGGGAGACTCGTCAGGATCGAGACAAAGATGAACGAAGCAAAATACAGAGAGATCCTTGATGAAAACCTGCTCCAGAGCGCTCAGACTGGGGCGAAGGTTCACCTTCCAACAGGACAACGACGCTAAGCACACAGCCAAGACAACGCAGGAGTGGCCTTGGAACAAGTCTCTTTATGTCCTTGAGTGGCCCAGCCAGAGTCCGGACTTGAACCCGATCGAACATCTCTGGAGAGACCTGAAAATAGCTGTGAAGCGACACTCCCCATCCAACCTGACAGAGCTTGAGAGGATCTGCAGAGAAGAATGGGAGAAACTCCCCAAATACAGGTGTGCCAAGCTTGTAGCGTCATACCCAAGAAGACACAAGGTTGTAATCGCTGCCAAAGGTGCTTCAACAAAGTACTGGGTAAAGGGTCTGTAAATATGACATTACATTTTTTAACTTGTAATAAATTAGCAAAACAAAGTTGACCTGTTTTTGCTTTGTCATTGTGGTGTATTGTACGTAGATAAAGGATCGGGAAAAAACAATTGAACCAGTTTTGTAATTGGGCTGTAACGTAACAAAATGTGGAAAGGTCAAGGGGTCTGAATACTTCCGAAGTTACTGTATAAACTGCAGCTACTCATTAGCCAGGAAGCGTCGTATTTCAGGCTGGGTCGTGACCTGACAGAGTGGCCAACGCTCTCTGTTCTCTCAATGATAAAGCTTCTACGTACTGGATGGATTGATAGTGTTTGTGTCCCAAATGGCTCCCTTTTCCATTTATAGTGCACTACTTTTGACCAGAGCTCTATGTAGGGAATAGGGAGGCATTTATAGTGCACTACTTCTGACCAGAGCTCTATGTAGGGAATAGGGAGGCATTTATAGTGCACTACTTCTGACCAGAGCTCTATGTAGGGAATAGGGCCCATAGTGCACTACTTTAGACCAGAGCTCTATGTAGGGAATAGGGCCCATAGTGCACTACTTTAGACCAGAGCTCTAGGTAGGGAATAGGGGGCATGTAGGGCGTGTGGAGTGTTTCTAGGACTCTGTCTTATCTGAGACTGAGAGAGAAGCCATCTGGTCAGGGGCTGACTTATTCATGTCCTATCTGGTCTATGAGGATAAGGGTGTGTGTGTGTTTGTGTGTGTGTGTATGTGTGGTGTGTGTGTGTGGGCGTGCGTGCGTGTGTGTGTGTCTAGTGTGTCTAGTGTGTGTGTGTGTGTGTGTCTAGTGTGTCTAGTGTGTCTAGTGTGTGTGTGTGTGTGTGTGTCTAGTGTGTCTAGTGTGTCTAGTGTGTCTAGTGTGTGTGTGCGCGTGTGTGTGTGCGTGTGTGTGTGTGCGTGCGTGTGTGTGTGTGTGTGTGTGTGTGTGTGTGTGTGTGTGTGCGTGCGCGCGCGGCATATTTGACTTTTTTCTGATGGTTTTCCATGCAGTCATTAATGATGTAAATGTGTATCTACGGTATGTCTCCTATTAATTTAGAAGTGGAGGAAGGACACAATGTAGCTATTCTAGTTGAGAATCTCTCTGACTAGGACTATAATAGAACAGGAGAGGTAGATTCTACCCAGAGAGAAGGGGGACTAAGATTTAAAGGTTCTACCCAGAGAGAAGGTGGATTCAGATTTAAAGGAGATATATAGTTAACATATAACTAACGGCAACATTGGCCCAATACAGATATCAATAGATGCTGTAGGAGTTAGCAGATTAATTACCAGATTACATGCAGTAGGAGTTAGCAGGTTAAGGACCAGATTACATGCAGTAGGAGTTAGCAGGTTAAGGACCAGATTGATTACATGCAGTAGGAGTTAGCAGGTTAAGGACCAGATTACATGCAGTAGGAGTTAGCAGGTTAAGGACCAGATTACATGCAGTAGGAGTTAGCAGGTTAAGGACCAGATTACATGCTGTAGGAGTTAGCAGGTTAAGGACCAGATTGATTACATGCAGTAGGAGTTAGCAGGTTAAGGACCAGATTACATGCAGTAGGAGTTAGCAGATTAAGGACCAGATTACATGCTGTAGGAGTTAGCAGGTTAAGGACCAGATTACATGCAGTAGGAGTTAGCAGGTTAAGGACCAGATTACATGCAGTAGGAGTTAGCAGGTTAAGGACCAGATTACATGCAGTAGGAATTAGCAGGTTAAGGACCAGATTACATGCAGTAGGAGTTAGCAGGTTAAGGACCAGATTACATGCTGTAGGAGTTAGCAGGTTAAGGACCAGATTACATGCTGTAGGAGTTAGCAGGTTAAGGACCAGATTACATGCAGTAGGAGTTAGCAGGTTAATTACCAGATTACATGCTGTAGGAGTTAGCAGGTTAAAGACCAGATTACATGCTGTAGGAGTTAGCAGGTTAAAGACCAGATTACATGCTGTAGGAGTTAGCAGGTTAAAGACCAGATTACATGCTGTAGGAGTTAGCAGGTTAAGGACCAGATTACATGCTGTAGGAGTTAGCAGGTTAAGGACCAGATTACATGCAGTAGGAGTTAGCAGGTTAAAGACCAGATTACATGCAGTAGGAGTTAGCAGGTTAAGGACCAGATTACATGCTGTAGGAGTTAGCAGGTTAAGGACCAGATTACATGCAGTAGGAGTTAGCAGGTTAAGGACCAGATTACATGCAGTAGGAGTTAGCAGGTTAAAGACCAGATTACATGCTGTAGGAGTTAGCAGGTTAAAGACCAGATTACATGCAGTAGGAGTTAGCAGGTTAAAGACCAGATTACATGCAGTAGGAGTTAGCAGGTTAAGGACCAGATTACATGCAGTAGGAGTTAGCAGGTTAAGGACCAGATTACATGCTGTAGGAGTTAGCAGGTTAAGGACCAGATTACATGCAGTAGGAGTTAGCAGGTTAAAGACCAGATTACATGCTGTAGGAGTTAGCAGGTTAAGGACCAGATTGATTACATGCTGTAGGAGTTAGCAGGTTAAGGACCAGATTGATTATATGCTGTAGGAGTTAGCAGGTTAAGGACCAGATTACATGCAGTAGGAGTTAGCAGGTTAAAGACCAGATTGATTACATGCTGTAGGAGTTAGCAGGTTAAAGACCAGATTGATTACATGCTGTAGGAGTTAGCAGGTTAAGGACCAGATTGATTATATGCTGTAGGAGTTAGCAGGTTAAAGACCAGATTACATGCAGTAGGAGTTAGCAGGTTAAGGACCAGATTACATGCAGTAGGAGTTAGCAGGTTAAGGACCAGATTACATGCAGTAGGAGTTAGCAGGTTAAAGACCAGATTACATGCTGTAGGAGTTAGCAGGTTAAGGACCAGATTACATGCAGTAGGAGTTAGCAGGTTAAAGACCAGATTACATGCTGTAGGAGTTAGCAGGTTAAGGACCAGATTGATTACATGCTGTAGGAGTTAGCAGGTTAAGGACCAGATTGATTATATGCTGTAGGAGTTAGCAGGTTAAGGACCAGATTACATGCAGTAGGAGTTAGCAGGTTAAAGACCAGATTGATTACATGCTGTAGGAGTTAGCAGGTTAAAGACCAGATTGATTACATGCTGTAGGAGTTAGCAGGTTAAGGACCAGATTGATTATATGCTGTAGGAGTTAGCAGGTTAAAGACCAGATTACATGCAGTAGGAGTTAGCAGGTTAAGGACCAGATTACATGCAGTAGGAGTTAGCAGGTTAAGGACCAGATTACATGCAGTAGGAGTTAGCAGGTTAAAGACCAGATTACATGCTGTAGGAGTTAGCAGGTTAAGGACCAGATTGATTACATGCTGTAGGAGTTAGCAGGTTAAGGACCAGATTGATTATATGCTGTAGGAGTTAGCAGGTTAAGGACCAGATTACATGCAGTAGGAGTTAGCAGGTTAAAGACCAGATTGATTACATGCTGTAGGAGTTAGCAGGTTAAAGACCAGATTGATTACATGCTGTAGGAGTTAGCAGATTAAAGACCAGATTACATGCAGTAGGAGTTAGCAGGTTAAAGACCAGATTACATGCTGTAGGAGTTAGCAGGTTAAGGACCAGATTGATTATATGCTGTAGGAGTTAGCAGGTTAAAGACCAGATTACATGCAGTAGGAGTTAGCAGGTTAAGGACCAGATTACATGCAGTAGGAGTTAGCAGGTTAAAGACCAGATTGATTACATGCTGTAGGAGTTAGCAGGTTAAGGACCAGATTGATTACATGCAGTAGGAGTTAGCAGGTTAAGGACCAGATTGATTATATGCTGTAGGAGTTAGCAGGTTAAAGACCAGATTACATGCTGTAGGAGTTAGCAGGTTAAAGACCAGATTACATGCAGTAGGAGTTAGCAGGTTAAAGACCAGATTACATGCAGTAGGAGTTAGCAGGTTAAGGACCAGATTACATGCAGTGGGAGTTAGCAGGTTAAGGACCAGATTACATGCAGTAGGAGTTAGCAGGTTAAAGACCAGATTACATGCTGTAGGAGTTAGCAGGTTAAGGACCAGATTACATGCTGTAGGAGTTAGCAGGTTAAGGACCAGATTACATGCAGTAGGAGTTAGCAGGTTAAAGACCAGATTGATTACATGCTGTAGGAGTTAGCAGGTTAAAGACCAGATTGATTACATGCTGTAGGAGTTAGCAGGTTAAGGACCAGATTGATTATATGCTGTAGGAGTTAGCAGGTTAAAGACCAGATTACATGCAGTAGGAGTTAGCAGGTTAAGGACCAGATTACATGCAGTAGGAGTTAGCAGGTTAAGGACCAGATTACATGCAGTAGGAGTTAGCAGGTTAAAGACCAGATTACATGCTGTAGGAGTTAGCAGGTTAAGGACCAGATTACATGCAGTAGGAGTTAGCAGGTTAAAGACCAGATTACATGCTGTAGGAGTTAGCAGGTTAAGGACCAGATTGATTACATGCTGTAGGAGTTAGCAGGTTAAGGACCAGATTGATTATATGCTGTAGGAGTTAGCAGGTTAAGGACCAGATTACATGCAGTAGGAGTTAGCAGGTTAAAGACCAGATTGATTACATGCTGTAGGAGTTAGCAGGTTAAAGACCAGATTGATTACATGCTGTAGGAGTTAGCAGGTTAAGGACCAGATTGATTATATGCTGTAGGAGTTAGCAGGTTAAAGACCAGATTACATGCAGTAGGAGTTAGCAGGTTAAGGACCAGATTACATGCAGTAGGAGTTAGCAGGTTAAGGACCAGATTACATGCAGTAGGAGTTAGCAGGTTAAAGACCAGATTACATGCTGTAGGAGTTAGCAGGTTAAGGACCAGATTGATTACATGCTGTAGGAGTTAGCAGGTTAAGGACCAGATTGATTATATGCTGTAGGAGTTAGCAGGTTAAGGACCAGATTACATGCAGTAGGAGTTAGCAGGTTAAAGACCAGATTGATTACATGCTGTAGGAGTTAGCAGGTTAAAGACCAGATTGATTACATGCTGTAGGAGTTAGCAGATTAAAGACCAGATTACATGCAGTAGGAGTTAGCAGGTTAAAGACCAGATTACATGCTGTAGGAGTTAGCAGGTTAAGGACCAGATTGATTATATGCTGTAGGAGTTAGCAGGTTAAAGACCAGATTACATGCAGTAGGAGTTAGCAGGTTAAGGACCAGATTACATGCAGTAGGAGTTAGCAGGTTAAAGACCAGATTGATTACATGCTGTAGGAGTTAGCAGGTTAAGGACCAGATTGATTACATGCAGTAGGAGTTAGCAGGTTAAGGACCAGATTGATTATATGCTGTAGGAGTTAGCAGGTTAAAGACCAGATTACATGCTGTAGGAGTTAGCAGGTTAAAGACCAGATTACATGCAGTAGGAGTTAGCAGGTTAAAGACCAGATTACATGCAGTAGGAGTTAGCAGGTTAAGGACCAGATTACATGCAGTGGGAGTTAGCAGGTTAAGGACCAGATTACATGCAGTAGGAGTTAGCAGGTTAAAGACCAGATTACATGCTGTAGGAGTTAGCAGGTTAAGGACCAGATTACATGCTGTAGGAGTTAGCAGGTTAAAGACCAGATTACATGCTGTAGGAGTTAGCAGGTTAAGGACCAGATTACATGCTGTAGGAGTTAGCAGGTTAAAGACCAGATTACATGCAGTAGGAGTTAGCAGGTTAAAGACCAGATTACATGCAGTAGGAGTTAGCAGGTTAAGGACCAGATTACATACTGTAGGAGTTAGCAGGTTAAAGACCAGATTACATGATGTAGGAGTTAGCAGGTTAAATACCAGATTACATGATGTAGGAGTTAGCAGGTTAAGGACCAGATTGATTATATGCTGTAGGAGTTAGCAGGTTAAAGACCAGATTACATGCAGTAGGAGTTAGCAGGTTAAAGACCAGATTACATGCTGTAGGAGTTAGCAGGTTAAGGACCAGATTACATGCTGTAGGAGTTAGCAGGTTAAAGACCAGATTACATGCAGTAGGAGTTAGCAGGTTAAGGACCAGATTACATGCAGTAGGAGATAGCAGGTTAAGGACCAGATTACATGCAGTAGGAGTTAGCAGGTTAAAGACCAGATTACATGATGTAGGAGTTAGCAGGTTAAGGACCAGATTGATTATATGCTGTAGGAGTTAGCAGGTTAAAGACCAGATTACATGCTGTAGGAGTTAGCAGGTTAAAGACCAGATTACATGCAGTAGGAGTTAGCAGGTTAAGGACCAGATTACATGCAGTAGGAGTTAGCAGGTTAAAGACCAGATTACATGCTGTAGGAGTTAGCAGGTTAAAGACCAGATTACATGCAGTAGGAGTTAGCAGGTTAAAGACCAGATTACATGCTGTAGGAGTTAGCAGGTTAAGGACCAGATTACATGCTGTAGGAGTTAGCAGGTTAAAGACCAGATTACATGCAGTAGGAGTTAGCAGGTTAAAGACCAGATTGATTACATGCAGTAGGAGTTAGCAGGTTAAGGACCAGATTACATGCAGTAGGAGTTAGCAGGTTAAAGACCAGATTACATGCAGTAGGAGTTAGCAGGTTAAAGACCAGATTGATTACATGCAGTAGGAGTTAGCAGGTTAAGGACCAGATTACATGCTGTAGGAGTTAGCAGGTTAAGGACCAGATTACATGCTGTAGGAGTTAGCAGGTTAAAGACCAGATTACATGCAGTAGGAGTTAGCAGGTTAAAGACCAGATTACATGCTGTAGGAGTTAGCAGGTTAAAGACCAGATTACATGATGTAGGAGTTAGCAGGTTAAGGACCAGATTACATGCTGGTGGAGTTAGCAGGTTAAAGACCAGATTACATGCTGTAGGAGTTAGCAGGTTAAAGACCAGATTACATGATGTAGGAGTTAGCAGGTTAAGGACCAGATTACGTGCTGTAGGAGTTAGCAGGTTAAGGACCAGATTACATGCTGTAGGAGTTAGCAGGT